>NC_135395.1:17584972-17682472 GCF_051989625.1 Stigmatopora argus
GACAATAAAAAGCAATTTTTCATCCCCATAACAACAGATTCTAACAAACAAAGACTTTGGTCCACCTCGCGACAATTCCATCATATTACTCGAATCCACGGCAAGCGCGTCACCTTTTTTGTCTTCCTAACTTCAAATTTCCAAAACCACACATTTTCAAACCACTTCCTTGAACTCCAGCTTCTTGTGCAGGACATACTTCAGAATTTCCTACATTTTAATAGAAAGCTGGTCTGAATTATTTTCTATTAGATCGACATGAGTGTTTCTAATGAGGACACGCCATCGTATTTACATTTTTAACCATAAACCGAAACATCTAAAACAGGGGTGTCAGACTCGGATTGGTTCGCAGGCCGCTTTAACGTCAACTTGATTTCACGTGGGCCGGACTATTTTAGATATAATATTTAGGTTTTTTTTAATAGATGGATTAAAAGAACTGGATTAAAAGCCCTGGATATTCAGTTTTTAATGGAACCAAAACAATGTTTATTTTAGCTTTTTTAAAATATATTTTTAGATTTTACAAAATGATTTTTGAACTAAAAACACAGAAAAAATGTATCAAAACAATTACAATTATTAATTTAAAAAGGAAAAAAATCAGGAAATTTAATATACATCTACACTCTTCATTTTAATTTGATCCTAAAACAGAAAGTCGGCACTCCTGATTCACTTTCCCGGGCCACACAAAATGATGCGGCGGGCCAGATTTGGCCCCCGGGCCGCCACTTTGACACATGTGATCTAAAAGATGATTGAATCCCTTTCACATCTTTTAACAATCTGCTTCATGACAAGTGTGTTTGCATTTGTCACTTTCTCCCTACATCCACTGTTTGTTTACTATCTCAAATAAATAACTATATTCTGAAAAGAAATGCGCTCCTCAAACCGCAGACCAGTGGATTTTCCAAAACGTTACTTACAGCCTCTAATCCTCATTTTTTTCTGTTTGATTCACACCTCCACACGCGAACAGCCCGTCAAGATGAAGAGCAGTCGAGTAAAATATTCCAGCGGTGGCTGTGTCAGAAGTTGCCCGCTAATCCTCTAAATGGAATATTTTTTTAGGGGGGGCAGTGGGAAAACTAGATGTGTGCATGGAAAACCTGTCACACAGCATCGCATAACACGCTGATCAAAACTGGCTGTGGTAAGCCCTTTTTTTGCGCCCATCTAGGCAAAAGATAAGAGTAGAATGGGCAAAGTGACTGGTGGCGAGTCGGGTTAATCCCCCCCACCACCAGTCATTATCCTGACTTCTTAGCCATGGAGTGTGCGTATAATGACGTCCATTTCCAAGGATTTGCACCTCTGCAGTAATTACGGATAGACAGATTCCGCTTACCTTTATTTAAAGTGTTGGTTATAAATAGTAATCCCCTGGTGGCTGTGCTCAGCCCACATGAAGTGCTGCATCCAACCAACTCCAGAGTGTTAATGATGTTTACACTACAGAGAAGAACGCTAGTGTCAACAAATCACATGCTTATTGGCTGTAGCATCTTTCATAATCTCTTTGCTTAATTGGTAAAGGTCATAAAAGTGGTGAGCGATGGACAGACTTGGAAAACATGGCCCTCGGCAAACTTTTTTTTCAAGGTATTTCAAGATGGTATTGGACAATTATTGATTGTGGTATTATGGTGTATTAAGTGGACAAATTGCTTCCAACTTTGTCTGTAATGTCAACTAATGTCTTTCCTCGGATTTGGGGAGAATCCGTGGCCGTGTCGTGACTGTTTTAGAAGACTTTTAGTTAGCACAACGTGTTCCCCACGTCTGACGATAACAACAATAATGATAAAAGATGAAATGGCTCATTTTGGGCAGACAATCGTCTCGCAAAAGAACATCTAAAAACACCGCTGTGTATTGCTGAAATGCTAAAACCCAAAAGAATACATTAAAATAAGAAAATGTTTTAAATAAGTAACACAATCTGGCAGAAAAAAGTGCTCAAACTGAAGTTTTCGAGGCCTCGCACTATGTACACCTTTTTTTTGCATTAAATTGTCTTCTAGATGATTCAAACTTCCCCATTAACATGACGTGAGACGATAGTCTAGACCAGGGGTGGGGAACCTATGGCTCGGGAGCCACATGTGGCTCTCTCGATGGGTGCTATTCGCAAATATGTGAGCTAAAATATGGAAGATACTACGTCTAGAGCTGCTTTAATTTTCATTTTTTTGCATTAGACTCTTCTAAAATGCATACTCATTGATTAGTAAATGCATAAGAATGTTGTCAAAAGTAGACAAAGTATTTTTCCCACTTTAAGTGATGAAATTACTTTAAAAAAAGACCCATTTGCATGTTTTATTACTTTTAAATTCGGAGTGTGGCTCTCAAGGAATAACATTAGAAAATATGAATTGTTTATGGCTCTCATCATCAAAAAGGTTCCCGACCCCTGGTCTATAATATAAATTTTTCAACGCCCTTTTTATGGATTGCGCCCCAAGCGGTCGCCCTCATTGCCATAAGCAAAAACCGGCCCTGCTGCACAAAAACAAAGACAGCCACTCTGGCAAAACAAAAAAACGAGTGTGTTTATAAGTAAGGAAGTGGTTTTGTCGGTTAGACCGCCAACGGTTGCATGCGACTGGTTTAACGGGTTCCTGGAAACAGAAAACATCATTATCCTCCATTCTTTCGATTTTCCCACGGGAAATCCTACAAAAAGTCATTAAGCAAAAACATTTTTTACTGAAGTAACCTTTCCTTATTCCTAATTCCTCTGTATGAAACAGCTATGAAAAGCGTGGGGGGGATTAGTGGGAAAATCATCATACAAATATCCTTAATGACACTTCATAAACTTTGACTAAAAATTATTTTTGGGCATTTATTTGTTGTTAAAGTCCATAAAGTGAGAATTTTAACAATGGAACAAATTGAACTCATAAGTCAAAGTGCCACTTTTTTCATTCATATTGCAGATTTTTCAACAATTGAACAATGAGTTAACCAACAAATGGATCACAAAGTAAAAAGTGACATATTGTAGCATTTACGCCATGTGATTATTAAACTGCAGATTTTTCAACAATTGAACAATGAGTTAACAACAAATGGATTACACTGTAAAAAGTGACATATTGTAGCATTTACGCCACGTGAATAATAAACACGCCATCTGGAGCTGAACTCTGAAACTGTCGATGACAAAGCCGTCTAAACAAACGGATGCCTTTGTATTTATTTCAAAGAGACGCGCAACAAAACGTACAAAAGCCTCCACCTTGACTCCCAAAAAAATACTGCATTTTCTCTCCTGGAGTGTGTGACTGAGCAGAAAATAAACTACTAGTGTGTTTTGCTGCAGGCTTGCACACTTCAACAAATCCAAACTGAAGAACACAAAGGTCAGTCGGTATAGAGCACGTTCTTCTCAAGGCAAGTGTCCAAAAAGATCTCCCTTTGTGCTTTTAAAATGTAAACAAAGTGATGACATATGACTTAATAAAAACACACCCAATTCTCTCCTGGCTTGGAGAAAATGGCAAGACATCACACAAAAGCCAGTGCGGCGACAATGGGAGGAAGTACACAATAAATGGCCTTTAATTTAGTTTTCCACTACCCCAATGAAGTCAATCTTCTGCCATATTCTACCAACGACTAGCTATATCAAACCTAAAGCATTTAAAAGTGGTTATTTTTTTGCAAAACAGCAGCACCTACTAAACCAATAAAATAATCAAGCCTCCCAGTCAAACCTCCCACAGCATCCCAGTAAATAAATGTAATATGGATGATTGCCCACAGCGTAGGAACTGCATTCATATTTGGTCCCCGTGCGTATACATTCATATTCATGGCGCAAAGCCCTTAAGCCCTCGTGCTTGCGTGTAGGGAACACTTTCCTCAAACACCTTTCACAATACATATTTACAAAGCCAAAATAATAACATTGCAGGCCGGAATGTTCCTGTTCTAGTAGACTCAATGGCGTCAATTCAAATAGTACCAATAAAGTTCATCCGTAAACACATTTTGATGAGTGGTTAGCGTGTCGGCTTCACAGTGTGGGACTTGGGTTCAAATCCAGGTCGGTCCACCTGTGTGGAGTTTGCATTTTTTCCCCCGGCCTGCGTGGGTTTTCTCCGGGTACTCCGGTTTCCTCCCACGTTCCAAAAATATGCATGCTAGGCTGATTGGACACTCAAAATTGCCCTTAGCTATGAGTGATTGGTTGTTTGTGTCATTGTGCCCTGCTATTGGCTGGCCATCACCTCTGGCCCGAAGTCAGCTGGGATAGGCTCCAGCACCCCCCGCGACCATAGTGAGGATAAAGCAGTTCAGAAAATGATGGAAGCAACCATTTATACTATGATTTGGAGAGACACTGCTTAAAAATATTCGGAAATAAAAACGAATGCAAACTTTTCGAGTGCACAGTCAATGGCACTTTATTATATACAATGGTATTTTCGTTTATCTGATGCGCTCATTACTTTTGCTAAAAGGTAAGACAAGTTCGCTAGCTTACTTTTCAACAAAGTTAGCATATTTATATGACTGATTCGATGCTCATATGTTCGGGATGTAAATGTTTGTCATGTGCATTTGTCCACCATTAAACCAATACGCTCTAAAATTGAAATCGCGTCTGCTAAATGAGTAGATCAAAAGATCAAAACACTACAGGATTGAATGTAGGCATTTTAAAGACCCCCAAACATTAAAAAATTAAAAATAACGCTTAGTTACCTTTAATGATCATCATCGGCAGCAGTCTTGAGAAAAACAGCAGGTGGTTCGCCATCTACGAAATTGCCACGTTGTATTTTTGCGTCATTTATTTTATTTTTATTTTTTTTAACTGAAGTAGTTTTGGTTTGAAAATAGGCAAGAGTTTAATTTTCCATCAAAGATAAAATGTTAAATTGTGATTAAATACATGGCAGATGTGCTCCGTCAATCCCACGATGTTTTGTTATTGTTTGTCACAAGGGGGCGTGGCCATGCATGCGAGAGAGAGGAGAGAGAAAAAGAGAGAGAGAAAAAGGGAGAGAGGAGCTGAAGAGGAGCAGAGCAAGCACTCCGCCGGAGGAGGCTGGCTCTTGAGCCTGTCAAATGTGGCTTTTCTCGGCTTGATCGCACGAACGAGAAAGAAGGACACACGAAATGCATCGCGTCCATTCTTCCTCTTGTCGACTTGAGTAGGTAGACACATACAAAAGGTAGGAGATCTTTGCCAAAAGAGCCACCATCTTTTGACAAGTGCGTTTCTACCACCAAGGCTGAACTTACTTGAATGTGTGGATGAGTGTTGTGTGCATGCATGCTTTCTAAAATGGGTTTTGGAATGTTTGTTTGGTGTATGCTGGGATTTTGGGTGTCCCACGCCTCTGGGTCGGAGTCAGTTGGGATAGGCTCCAGCACCCCCTAATGAGGATGAAGCGGTTCAGAAAATGAGATGAGATGAGTTTGGTGTGTGGAAAGGGTAGTGGTTTGGAAATTGGTTTTGATAGTTGTCATAATAATGTCACTGGTGGTGTAATTACGTATTCCACTTTTTGGGATGATTGATATTTAGTTTTGATCTTTCGCATTATTGTAAGATAAGAGATTTTAAAAAAAGGCCCAATGTATAATATGATATTTGCTTCCCCTCAAATGTTGTAGTTAAAAGTATTTTTCCCTATTTGTTGGATGTATATCTCACAAAAAGTGTCTATCAAAAATGATAGGAAGTGTAATCTTTTAAGATTAGGAAAATTAAAAAAAAAACAATGTTGCATTATTTTTTAACCAAATCTTCAAATTATCTGGTTATTTTTGTAATGAAACCACCTCTGCATTTTCTCTTTTTTTGTATTCTGGTTGCTTCTAACTAACTTTAGATTTTTGGTTTTTGGAATTGGCATTTGTAAGACGACATAGCTGTGAATAGAACGAAAAACCCCAAAAATCTGGTTTACGTGTGACACAATGCGTTGACTCCCTCGCAGACATTCCCGGACGTCTCCCCGCCGCTGCCCGCCGCTGCCCGCCGCTCCCAGCGTCCCCGAGCGTCTTTCGATGTGGGATCCAGTTTCGCCGCTGTCGCCAGGCTGAAATCCTCCAGGGTCAGGACCTCGCTCATGGCGGCCCTGCTTCTCGGGCTGCTCCTCTTGGCCACGCACTCCCCGGGCGTCCCCTCCTCCGGATCGCCCTCCACGCCCGCCGCCATCGCCGCCGCCGCCGCCGCCGGGACGGCGCAGCGGCTCCCGCGCGTCATCATCATCGGCGTGAGGAAAGGCGGCACGCGGGCCCTGATCGAGATGCTGAGCCTGCACGGCTCGGTGGCGGCGGCCCAGAACGAGGTCCACTTCTTCGACTGGGAGAGCCACTTCCAGAAGGGCCTGGCGTGGTACCTGGGCCAGATGCCCTTCGCCTCCCCCGAGCAGCTGACGGTGGAGAAGACGCCGGCCTACTTCACCTCGCCCAAGGTCCCCGGGCGGATCCGGCGGATGAACCCGGACGCCAAGCTGCTGCTGATCCTCAGGGACCCCACGGAACGCGTCCTCTCCGACTACACGCAGGTCCTCCACAACCGTCTACGCAAGCACAAGCGCTACCGGCCCGTGGAGTCGGTCCTGGTGAAGGACGGGCGCATCAACCTGGGCTACAAGGCGCTCAACCGCAGCCTGTACTACGTGCACATGCAGAACTGGTTGCGCCACTTCCCGCTGGAGAGCATCCACGTGGTGGACGGCGACCGTCTGATCCGGGACCCCCTGCCCGAGATGAGGCGAGTGGAGCGCTTCTTGAGGCTGGAGCCGCAGATCCACGCCTCCAACTTCTACTTCAACCAGACCAAGGGATTCTACTGCCTGCGTCAGCACGGCCGGGAACGCTGCTTGCACGATTCCAAGGGCAGGGCGCACCCGCGCGTGGCACCCGCCATTCTACAGAAACTCTACCGCTTCTTTCGCGCGCCCAATAGGAAGTTCTTTCAGCTGGTGGGGCGAACGTTCGACTGGAAGTAAAAGTCTTTCAGGGAGAAGGGATGCCGCTGAATCGATTTTTTTTAATACAAATATTGTATGTTTGTTGGGATGACATTTTGGAATCAACCTTAAAAATGCACTCTGACCTTCACATGGAAGGACTTTGACCGTTTCAGCTTTCTCAAGTTGAAGTACTTTTTTGTGACAAAACTCTTCTCTAACAAGGACTACAAACGTTTTTATTTTTTTTCCATTTTTACCAATTTCGTCATACGCAGCTGGGTATGATGACAATTAGGCTTTTGTCGTGTCAATGATGATGACAAAGCCTATGTCCGATTATTATTAATGTTATTAATTTAGGATGAGGTCAGCGACATAACAAGGACTACAACAGTTTTTTTTTCCATTAATTTAGGATGAGGTCAACGATACAACAAGAACTACAAAAGTTTTTTTTTAAATCCATTAATTTAGGATGAGCTCAGTGTCATTTTCTAGTTCACTTAAGATTCCAATTTTTCATGCTTTACAGAGTTTAGCATGAATTTTTTCACCGCCATTGACGGCTGTCAACATCAAATCAATTTCAATGGCGTTTCACTGCCGTTGACGTCCAATCCAGATCAAACGATTGCCGCTAATGGCAGCAAAATGAGTTCAAAATCAGAAGGTCACCAGCCAGTGTGTGGCTCCAGTTTTTTTTACCTAGGTCTACAATGTCTTCTGTGTCTTTCTTACTACTGTAACCAAGGAAAATTCCCAAATATGGGATTAAATAAAGTTCTAATCTAATCTCATCTAATCTACCGCATTTTCACGACTATAAGGCGCACCACATTATAAGGCACACCACATTACAAGGCGCACCCTCAATGAATGACACATTTAAAAAAATTCCATATATAAAGCACACTGGATTATAAAGCGCCCTGTCTATTCTGGAGAAAATTTTAGACTTTTAAATGCGCCTTATAGTCATGAAAATACGGTAATCTAATAATTGCGCGAGATGAAATGGATGAAAGCCCTACTCTGAATTCTAATGTAATATGTTATATAAACGTTAGAAAACTGCGAGTTGTGCAAAAAGCAAACATTTGTTGGACAAGCACATTTTGTGAAATTCATTTTAGCTCCATTCTGAGATTTCATCCCAAAATGGAATATTTCCACCTTTTTCAAAGATGGACGCTTGTTTCCTGAACAGCCTTTACACAAAAAAGTGTGTTGTTATTGTTGCTATCTTATCAAACGCCGCTTTATTTACTGAGCTGAATAAAGCTGAACTGAAGGACATCGGCTTGCTGTGATGGCTTCCTTCAGTCCCTTCCTCAACAAAGATCACTTTAGACTTCTTTTTGCCACAACAATTTTGTCTTCACCAGATTATATCCATTTCATTTTAACGTCTAGCACAGTTCTGGAATTGCACCTTGACGCATTTTGTTTGTCCAAAGCATACCTTGCTGTCAGCTAACCCTCGTTTGATGAAAAACACACGTTTCCACGCCAGGAATATGCCCTTCACGTCACCAAATATGGTTTCCCGTCTCACAAGAGGGCCGCACGTCCTATTTGTATTCATCTGTGTTGTTGTTTGCAATTTTGCTTTGTTTTTTCTTCTCCCGCTCGATGCATTTACATTTATAGAACTTCACTGTGATCATTTTCAAGGACCACCGTGTGAATTTCAAACACCGGCGGGAGCTTATTTGTGACCTCGGCCACCTTGGATTTCATGCATAAGCAAGTACGCGCCGTGAAATCACTCCGAGAAATAAGTTGCTGTCGACGGGGGGTTAAGTGGAACCTGGGAAAAAAAAGTCTATGTTCAAGGGCGTGCTCTATTGTTGTGTTTTCAAAACTATTTCATTTAAAACATTACCAACGACAAGTCTAATATTTTGCATTATGGTCCGCTAAATACCCAGGCTGATTTCTTTGAGCTCCACAAGTTTCTCTCTCAAAATGCCACTCAAAAACATCCATGCATATTCATTTTAGAAACCATTTATATCATTTTATTCGGTGGAACGTCCTTCAAAATTTAAAAAAAAGAAAATCCATGGCCATATTCTCATGGCCTGTCATAAAACGAATTTCAGTGTGCTTATTGTTGCCCTTTTTAAACACATCCTACAACAACAGCCCTATGCAACATAGCCATTATAAATTCAGACCCCCTTAATACTTCAGCAAATAAGATATCGTCCTATGAAATATGAAATATTTCAATCCCAGAGCTTCGACATGACGCTTTTATGTTCCTTTTACATCAGATTAAATGACTAATAATTTTTAATGACTAATACTCATACCTATGAGGAGAACATTAGATGGTCATTAGATGACACTTTTGTGTTCCTTTTACATCAGATTAAATGACTAATAATTTTGAATGACTAACATTCACATCTATGAGGAGAACATTAGATTGTCACTTGAGAAGCCCTCTAAAGTTTTATAGCAACACATAAAATCAGCTAATTAATCTGAGTGGCATACATGATGTGATTTCTTAGCCCCACATGCACCATTAAACTGACTCTTCAGGCGGGATTAATGGGACCCCCCCACCAAAACCCCACCCCTTGTCTTAGAACAACATTTTTTCAAGTGCTTTCCGGACGACCTGAGAACCGCTACGCACACACATGCAGTTCAAATTTTTCCAAAAAACACTCCTGGATCACAAAATCACTTAAAAAAACATGCCAAAAGGTTTGCAGACCTTAAAAAAAAAAGCTTTAAAATGCAGCCAAAGAAAGAAAAACATTTACTCACTTATTTTCTGTACCACTTCTCCTCACCATTGTCGCCGGGGGGGCTGGAGCCTATCCCACACTGAACGGATTGCCATCCAATCGCAGGGCACAATGAAAACCATGAAGTCGCTATGTGAACAGCGGATAAAAGATGAAAATAAACAGCAACTCTCACAATAAGCATTGATTTGAACAATATTATGCCATTAAATCAGTCTATTTAAGCCACATGTGTCAAAGTGGCGGCCCGGGGGCCAAATCTGGCCCGCCGCATCAATTTGTGTGGCCCGGGAAAGTAAATCATGAGTGCCGACTTTCTGTTTTAGGATCAAATTAAAATGAAGAGTATAGATGTATATTAAATTTCCTGTTTTTCACCCTTTTAAATCAATAATTGTATTTTTTTAATCATTTTTTTCTGTGTTTTTAGTTCAAAAATCATATTGTAAAATCTAAAAATATATTTTAAAAAAGCTAAAATAAACATTGTTGTAGATCTACAAAAAAACTGAATATTCTTTTAAACCAGTTCTTTTAATCAATTTATAAAAAATCTAAATATTATATCTAAAATGGTCCGGCCCACGTAAAATCAAGTTGACGTTAAAGCGGCCTGCAAACCAACCCGAGTCAGGCACCCTTGATGTAAGCCATCAATTCATTTTGAATGGACTAAAGTGAAATGCATTCTGGTCCATCAGCTGTCGGGAAGGATGATGATTTTATTAATATTATTATTTGCCTTATTTCGGGGACCAGATTAGAAAGACAGCACCAATGCAAGACTTCTTCTTTTTTTAAACAAAAAGAGCATTTTAATGGAGGGCGCAATAGTGCATTTGTCACTTGTTATTTCCCTGAACAGCATAATTAATAAACAGTTACGCCCCAACAAAGTCGCTTCGATTTAGCATTTTTAAGGCCGGCCGGATTATGAGCTGCACTGTCAATTTTAGGAAACCTAAAGGATTGTAAAGGGCCTTATATTCCCCCCAAAAACACATTCATTCATTTTCTGAGCTGTATTTATTTAACGATTCTCACACAACAAGAAAGATGAAGTTATTCATTATGAGTGGTGGAACGTTTAGTTCCCTGTACGCGAACCTCCAATTTATTCAAACACTCCACTCCACGCCCCGAGGGTTTATGCGAATTGATTAATGACGCCCGCCTGATTCTAAACTTTAGATTCTCACGATACACTGACGCGCTTTCTCAAGTTTAATCTAAATTCGACGGAAGGATGCAATTATATATTTTTTCCCTCTTGTGACCTTGGCTGGGAAACATAAAAGCACCCCATAAATGCACAAAGTCTCTACAAAGCACGAACGTGTGTTTTTTTTTGTACTGACCGAGAAACTCTGGCACAAACAAGCTTGCGTAACCACTGTGGGCCCACCCAAAAAAAAACAACAACAAAAACTGTAGATTTGGGGATTAAAAGTCCCTGAGGGTAGAAAAGGGAAAAAAGGCTATTGATCTGCGCAATTGGTCACTTGTATACTTTTTTGTTCTTTTCACAACAACAGGAAGGCTAACATATTTTGATGAAGAAGATGGTCATCTTGGCAGCAACATTTTTTGCTTTTTTGCATTTATGCCAAAAAAAAACAGATTTGGGGATTAAAAATCCCTGAGGGTAGAAAAGGGAAAAAAAGGCTATTAATCTGCGTCATTGGTCACTTGTATACTTTTTTTTTGACAACAACAGGAAGGCTAACATATTTTCACGAAGAAGACGGTCATCTTGGCAGCGACATTTTTTGCTTTTTATGCATTTATGCCCAAAAAAAGACAGATTTGGGGATTAAAAATCCCTCTTGAAAAGGTGGAAAAGGGAAAAAATCCATTCTGAAATGTGTAAAAATTGGCATGTTTAGGGTTAATTGTTTTTTTTAATCCCTATAGAATTTTTGTGTAAATAATTGAACGTTTTTATAGTAATTATACAAGTATAATGAGATTTAAAGTCTCACCACAAAGTGCACAATAACAACAACAAACAAAAAAACAATAAATAAGTAATAAATAATAAATAAATATGTAGTCAACCAGCTAAAGTGTAGGGAAGTGTACAAGTAACAACAACAACAACAACAAAGAGATAATCAATGAATAATAATAAAAAATAATCAATAAATAAGTAGTCAACATAATAAATAAGTACTAGTCACCATAGATAAGTTCATGCTATGACTAACATAGAGCGCCGTATAGCAAAATTAGAACAGAAAAATGTATAACTAAGCGGTAGGGAAGAAATGGTATGCAAATACTGAGCTGGAAATTCTTTGAAATTGGAATTTTATGAACTCAAATCTCGGTTTATTTGAAAATGAGCTTTTTTTGCTTATATAGTCGAGCATCAGGCGCCATCGGGTTGCAGGTCATTTATTTTTGTACTTGTGTTTGACACTTGACTTCTCCAAGTGACTCATATTTGCAGTGTGAAAGCAATAACTAACTTCAGTCAAGTGTGACCTGGGGCTAATCTAATGGAGGAGTGCGGGGGGCCGGGGGGGACGGGGGGGCTGCCTGCCAAGCCCAAAGATATCACCTTCTGCAAGATGCCACCAAATTTTCCCTCAAGGTGTCACGTGCACGAAAAAGGTGGGTTTATTTTTTATTTTTTCCGACCTCCACTGTTATATTTTGTGGCAAAGTAAGTTGCTGTAAAGTGACCTGAAATGTCCAAACTCTGCAGTTCAACATAGTTTGCCCATAAAAGCACTTTTATTCCCACATTACCATAGCAACTGCTTTGTTTGGGTTGGTTTTTTTTCTTCTTCTCTGTCATTAATTCACTGCTGGCAATTTACTGAATAGAAGATTCATTCTAAAGCAAGTGTTTGGGATGCAAATGAGGCTCCGCCCCACTCTGCCAGAAAAGATTTTGTTTGGAAAAACATTCCGAGAGAAAAAAAAATGAGGTGCTGATTAACATATCAAGAAGAAAGATGAAGCGTTCGTTCTTCCAAAGCTCGTCACAGCGAAGCTCTTGACAAAGACGTCTTAGGGGAGAGGTATTTTAGTCGCATTAATCTCAATTGCGATATTACCTGGCTTTGATTATGCTCTGCTTTTGGTCCCTGTTTTTAAAGAGTTTAAAAATATACTTCTTTTTGAATGGTCAAGCTTTGGCTATATAAAAAAGGCCTGACAAAAACGCAATTAAAACGTGCACTTGATATCTTTTCATGTGGCACTTGGAACAGATTTGAACAGAAAAAAAGATTTTAATGTTTAATGTTATGTTGTAAGAGGAATCCTTTGTCAAAAATATATATTATAATATAAAATGTATAAGATACTATAGATACAGACATACCTCTACTTACAAATACCTCTAGGTGTGAAATTTTCAAGTTACGAAAACCCCCAAAAAGTACATGCATTCCTTATCCATCATTTTATTTTGAAAATACAAAATTTCCAAGTTACGAAACCCCCCCAAAAGTACATACATTCCTTATCCGTCATTTTATTCTGAAAATACGAAATTTCCAACTTACCAAAACCCTCAAAAAGTACATGCATTCCTTATCCGTCATTTTATTTTGAAGATATTATCCCGGGTGCATTGATTCTCGCTTTAAAACCATATACTGTGTGTTCATATATGCTATCTCTATGTTGCATCCCGGTAGCTTTCTCTTGTTCCCATGCGTTTTAACACGAATTTGTATATATACTTGTTATTCATTTTGTGACATTAATACATCATTTTATGATCATTTTCTCTCATTTTTGTGTGTTTCTCACATCTTTCTCACATGTTGACCAATTTTAAAGGATTTAGTTGCTATATGAGAGAATTTACATATAAAGTACAACTCTACTTACGAAATTTTCAAGTTACGGAAAAAGTTCTGCAAACAATTAATTTCGTAAGTAGAGGTACGACTGTATAATATTATGAAAATAACACCTGCCCCGACTGCATGCCACCTATGTTTGCGTCCAATAGGCAAAAAGAATTCTTCTATGGGAGGGGCCAAAGACCTCAGTTCGTACATCAAGCCCCAACAACAAAATGTGACATCCTTCATTCTTCCCCTCTTTTTATTCACTTTGCAGTGAGACGAAAACAGCTCAGTATTTGGGAAATCTAGCAAAATCGAATCGGTCTTCAAGCTGCGGCGTCGGTACGCGGTCACGCCGGCGGGTGGGGGGCGTCGGAGGGTGTCACATTAACGTCTGTGCGGCGTCTTGAAGGGTGAAAAAGGAGTGCGGGAGAGGCTTAATGTCTGCTGTCGACTTCTATTTCCCTCTTAATTTCACACGCTGTTGATTCAGCCTATTACGTGCCGCGTGCTGGCCATCCAGCGGCACCCGCATAAGTCTCACTCTCTGTAATATGCTCTTACTTACTTAATGAGGCGAATTTTTGCGTGCGACCCCCATGCTCCTAGCGGGTCGTTGGCCATGCCCCGGGCAAGGCCGCGCCACAAACGTGGTGGCGTGCGTGTCGGAAATCAATTAGCGTCCATTCAAAAGAATTGATGCTACAAAAGGCTAAGTAATGCAATATCAACATATGCATATTTTAAGAGAAATGAGCATTTGACATGAATTCTGCATGTTGTCTTTTGATACAGTCATGTAGTAAAACGATACAATTTTATGGTAACATCCATTTAACCATTTATTTTACTGCGATTACCTAATTAGAATCTCAGTTTATTTCTATCCTATGAAATGTGTGCTAATCAGTGTTACGCTAGAAAACAACACAATGGCGTTTTAAAAAAAACGATCTAATTTTGCGCTGTAATTGCTCTTTTGCACGTCGTTTAATTGTTTTCATAAAGTAAACGGTCTCGTTGCCCTTGTTGTCCTTTTTAAAACAATAAGATTCTTATTTCATTAGTTGGTATTAAATGGGTACCAAATCACACAATTGCTTCATCACAAACATAAAATGATAAAAAAAGTTCTGGGGTCCTGGGTTCGATTCCCAGGTTGGTCCTCCTGTGTGGAGTTTGCATGTTCTCCCCCTGGCTTGCATGGGTTTTCTCCGGGTACTCCGGTTTCCTCCCACATCCCAAAACATGCATGCTAGGCTAGCTGGCTAACACTCTAAATTGCCAAACCTAGCTATGATTGGTTGGTGCCCTGCGATTGGCTGTCCGCCATTTCGGGGCCGTCCCCGATCCCCCGGGATAGGCTCCAGCACCCCTGGCGACCCTTGTGAGAAGAAGCGGTTCATTAAATGCAGTCTAATGCAACTCCCAGCGCAA
This sequence comes from Stigmatopora argus, assembly GCF_051989625.1. Classification (NCBI taxonomy): domain Eukaryota; kingdom Metazoa; phylum Chordata; class Actinopteri; order Syngnathiformes; family Syngnathidae; genus Stigmatopora; species Stigmatopora argus. Next base: position 17,599,940 of record NC_135395.1, read on the forward strand.
TTCCCGTATAGCGTGCGCTCATCGTGTTTGTCCACTTTCCCAGAAAATAATGTGCGACGGCAGCTCGCTTTAGCGGGAGAGGGTGCCGCGTTCGCTCCCGTGATTCGCTACTCGGTCAAGCGCACCTCGGAGAAATAGATGCGGTGGCGTGCCCTCGGCACGGAGATGAAGGTCGCCGCTCTCCTTGGAGAAAGAGGCCATTTGCACCACGATTGTTTCTCCGCAAATCACGTGGGAAGGCGGGAAAAGTCCGTTTGGAGTCGCAAACGTTCCCGCGTTTCTGCGGGTTTACGGGGAAATATGCGCGATGCCTTGGAGTGGGGACAAGATGGCAGGTGCGAAGGCTTAGCCCACGGTGGAATGAATTAAGTGACTTGAAATATGGTTTGTGCACTGCAGCCGAAGATTGAGATCTTTTCTTTCATCATTTTTGCTATACGATGAATCAATTGGGACGCAATGTTTAAATTATTTTTTGTAATTATCTAATCAAACTGAGCATTTGTGTTTAAAGTCCCACTAGTTTTTACACGCTAATTAAATGATAAAATCTTGTTAAAGAGGATTCAAAACGAAATGCTAGTAAAATTCCGCAATAAAAATCAATGATGTAACGGTTTGCCTCTGCATAGATGAAACCGATGGCGTCATCGTCAGAGAAGATCCTGACAGATTTCATAATCGGACTTTTTAAATGGAGTAACAATGGTATTCAATAGCTCATATATCTTGAAAATTTGCTGATGGTCATTTTATATTTTATTATTTGTCAACATATAGTATATCCAAACAAAAGATGGACACTGGTTGATTTTTGTTCAGTTCCAACATTCTCATTCATCTACGACATTCCATCCTCACAGCATGGAATCGATAACCTAAGTGGTCTGTTCTGGTTCTCTTAGAACACGCTTTGCCTTTTTTCACAGTGGGGTGCAAAAGCTTAGTTTGGCTAGCGCCAGCCTGGCTTTTGCTGGGGAAATAATTCAAGACTGAAGTCGTAAATACAAGACTAGAATCGTCAAGATGCTTTTGAGAGAAGCAAACGAGGTCTGCGCAGTTGAAAATGAGATTAATGGAGCTGTGGGTAGTCCATATTTTAATTTCTAGGAAGGAAGTACATCTCATTTTTTAATAGACAAAACAGGCATTCTATGTGGAGGATTGTCTATGGCGGTCCTGAAACAAATGACACAAGATTTCTATTCATTTTCCGTTTCACACATCCTCATAAGTGTTGCAGGGGTGCTATAACAACGTACATTGGTTGCCAGCCAATCACAGGACACCATGAGACCAACAACTATCGACTTGTACCCGCATTTTTATACTCTAAAGCAAGGGTGTCAAACTCGGGTTGGTTCGCGGGCCACATTAACGTCAACTCGATTTCATGTGGGCCGGACCATTTTAGATATAATATTTAGATTATTTTTAAATAAATTGATTAAAAGAACTGGATTAAAAGCCCTGAATATTCAGTTTTTTGTAGATCTAAAACAATGCTTATTTTAGCTTTTTTTTAAATATATTTTTAGATTTTACAAAATGATTTTTGAACTAAAAACAGAAAAAATTGATTACAAAATGACAATTATTGATTTCAAAGGGGGAAAATCAGGAAATTTAATATACATCTATACTCTTCATTTGAATTTGATCCTAAAACAGAAAGTCGGCACTCATGATTTACTTTCCCAGGCCGCACAAAATGATGCAGCGGGCCAGATTTGGCCCCCGGGCCGCCACTTTGACACACACTCTAAAGAGTGCTGCTTCCACCTTGAGGTACAAGTATTTACGACCCAATGTGAGCATGTTAGCATATTGTACTCCCTACTAAAACCATGAATATGGAGCTTAAAATTGTGAATCAGGGGGCTTATACGAGAGAAATCGTAAAATTCAACGATTTTTAAGGCAATTTTAAGGGTGCGGCTTATACGCGGATATGGCCAATATGCGAGAAAATACAGTAATAGATTCCAACTGGACTGTTGTTAACCGGAGGGATTGAGTTGACTCTGAACTGTCATGATATTAAAAGAATTAGTCTCATTAATAGCATCATTTGGAGGCCATGATGGTTTTGACAATCATTAGCGTCATCACCCAGGCGTTTAACCTTCAATCTTTGTCCTTATTCGTCCAGTGACGAGCGCTACCAAAGTAAAAACGTCAGTAAATTGTGTGTGTGTGTGTGTGTGTGTGTGCGTGCAAGATCCATGGGTGATTTGAATGGAGTGCCTGCCGTCCTGCCCCGTAGGCAACCAGGGTGACGGCCGCGCTCGCTTTTATTCAACTTAATGTAGATGGATTGCTTGCGAGGCCACGGGAGCCCAAACTGGCGGCCGCCGCCAATCCGTAGCCACGCCGGAAGGGAGACAGATGTTCATTCCTGTACCCCCGCCACCTCCGACACCCCCTGCCACCTTTTGCATTCCCAAATGAAACATTTCGGGGAAGGAGAGTCAGGACCGACATACTTTGGTCAGGGTATTGCTGTAATTATACACGCGCTATTGTGCTGCTCTGATTGGATAATGGAAAAATGATGGAGTGGGGTAGAATAACACATGATGGGGTTACGCGTATGTCGGAATTGGTGGCCACCAAATATGGAAAACATATTTTGTAGTGGGTGAAGAGAATGTTCTGATTTTGGGAGCGTATTTACCAGTGATGTGTGCATAAATAGTGCATATATACTGCATATTCTCTACCTCGATCACAGTCTGCAGAAGTTCCCTATCTTGTGGAAGACTTCCTGTGTGTGGTTCCAGTTTTTGTCCAACTTTACGTCTTTTTGAGTCGTTTTTGCTACCGAAACTCGTAGCTCGTTTTTGCTGCTTTTCTGTCTTAATGATTTGGTGATTCTTAATGATCCCATTGACTTTGATTTGCTTTGTACTTTGTGCTTTTTGCTTTGTTGTTCTGCGGCCTTTGACTGTACTGTCTAACTTATAACTATGCATTTTTCTTGCTACTGTCACAATGAAATTTCCCGAATACGGAATGAATAAAGTTATCCAATCCAATCCAATATAATCTCATTTTAGAATGTTTTTCAGGGAGTTTCCATCATTTTTTGGGTGCCCGGACATTTCGTCGACGGACAATTTGTCGCCGGACACTTCGTCGCCAGACAGTTTAATAACAGACGAACTTAGCGTTTCGTTAAGATGGGAGAGATTTGTTTTAGTCGAAGAGGAAGGCAACTGACACTAATCTCGATTTATTGGCAAAAAGTATGCACTGATTTCGCGACGGTACGTTCGATAGTGCATTGATTGATTTTTTTGGGTAATTTTGATCCCGAATGCGTATTTAGTAGTAAACTACAAAAGAGTCGTAGTATTTGGCTACTCTGGCTACCACCAAATCATAATCGAACAATATTTTATAGTATACATTTATAAATAAATATTTCCTATTTATTACATGAGAGGAACTTTACTAACTTAACTTTAGTATTTGAATTTTTACTTTTGTTATACTATCCTTAAGCTAGCAGTCACTGAAATTTGTTGTACTGGACATTTATGCACTATCAAATATATAAAAAGATACATATATATATATATATATATATATATAGGGGACATAAAAAGTGAATATTTAATCAGCCTAGTTTGACCTAACCAAATAAATTCTGTTTTCTTGGCCACTTTTTCAGTCATTATCTTCCGCCATCGATATTATCGAACCCTCTGTCTTTGCTCCTCAAGGTCTTCAAAATGTAGCTTGAGCACTTGATAAAGCTTTTATGAAGCTAAAAATTCCATCTCGGACTGGATTATTTATATCTCTACATCGAACGACGGATCTATTTCATGGTAGTCGCCAAAACAAAATTTGAGGGTTCCTCTGTGTCCACTTGATTTATGGAAATAAAAAGTTCTTCCAGCCACTCCTGGTACTTCACGTGAGGAACATTGGTTTTCTGGTCAACGTCTGCCGTGAGCCACGGCTCTCGCCGCGCCCTCGCCACGCTATCCATCATCTCCTGACCTTCAGCAAAGTGCCCCGGGCAGCGAAGGCCGGTGACTGATGTCGCCTGGGTCGCCACCTCCCTTTCTCCTTCCCCTCCCCCCAACGGCAGAGACCCCCACTCTCTCCCCCGTCCGCCACGATCCGACCTCGCCGTCCACAGATCGGCATCAGCGCCGGCGGCTTTAATTATTCACCGCGCTGAATCCCGGTCTCATCGGAGAGATAAAGACAACCTCCCTCAGATCTTATCTGGGTGACATTATCCTATCCTTCTTTTCATATACGCAGTGGATTAAAGCTGGCAAGTTTTGCTCTCACCATTTCGCAAGGCCCAAAGCGGGGGGACGACACTCTATTAATAACAAAAAGAACAACCCCAAAGAAAACATATCGTCTTCTTCTTCTTCGCTGTATTTCAAGTGAATTGCAACTTGTATAAAAACAGAGAAGAAACACTCACTGAAATCCTCAACGCAAACATGATCGGATCAATTTAATTTAAATATAAATATATATATATATATATATATATATATATATATATATATATATATATATATATATATATATATATATATATATATATGTATATATCAGTGGCGGCCCCTGATTTCCTAGTGACGCCTTCAGCTATTGGAATCAATCCAACCCTCAAAAACTATTTTATGGCTATAAAACCTCTACTGCAGCTACAGCTGCGACACATAAAAAATCATCAATAATAACCTCAGACAATTGAAATATTTTTTAGGAATATAGCCATATTTTACTCACCAAAAAATCTTTTTAACTGTACACAATATCCATCCTCCTTTCTTTCTTCCTTCTTTTCTATCATAGTATTCATGGACAAAATATAATTAACATCAGTCTGCGATTCAGAGATTTCTTAGGCCAGCAGAGAAGGCCTTGAAGGCCCTGATGGCACACCACTGATATATATATATATATATATGTGTATATATATATATATATATATATATATATATATATATACATATATATATATATATATACATATATATATAATAAATAATAATCATATATGATAAATTAATTAATTAATTCATCCTTTTGGGGGGGGCTTTGTAATGTTTAGGGCACAATGGAAAAATTATATTTTGAAGCTTCCGTTCAATGTTTTTTTTTCTTGATACGTCATTCCAATGTTACATTATAATTGTCATTATACATTCCATTTATATAAAGCACTTTATACTCTTTAAATTGAATTATTGGACGGTCCGGTTTGCATGTTGTCCCCGGGCCTGCGTGGGTTTTCTCCGGGTACTCTGTTTTCCCCCCACATGCCAAAAATATGCATGGTAGGTGGATTGGACACTCAAAATTGCCCCTAGGTATGATTGTGAGTGTGAATGGTTGTTTGTTACCTTCTGCCCTGTGATTGGCTGACCACTGCCTCTAGCCCTGAAGTCAGCTGGGATGGGCTCCAGCACCCCCTGCGACCCTAGTGGTTCAGAATAAGAGATGAGATGAGATCATATAAACTGGAGCCCGGTGATTGGCTGGCAAATAATGCAGGATGTTTTGCACCTTTTCCCCATAGCTGGCTGCGATAGGCTCCAGCACCCCCACGACCCTTGTCCGAAAAAGCTCTACAGAAAATGATGAAAAGTGAAACGTATCGTAGGAACGTACTGGGATAACCTTTTTGTTTTTAACCAGGAGATGGTGCCAAACATTTTATTCATATACTCCACACTATATTTGCCTTGGGGCAGATTAACAGATGCGAGGCAGCCGATTGTTTCCTTTCGTACGAAGCTTCCTATCTACGACTGGATCTTATTTCACAGTGAGCGGCCCGGAACTGATGAGGGGAAGTTTGTCTTTTGGTCGCTCGGTGGAGGACGAAAGGAGGAGATGGCCGGGGGGGGGTTAGGGGAGGGGTGCTGTTTTGTGATTGACAGGCCAGTGGGTCGCGGCTGTGGGCGAAGGTGTGGACGCATTTGGGAAGCCGTCTCCCAAGATAAGCATCAGAGCAAATGAGAGGCCAGATGGCAATCTTCCCCGGGAAATGGAGACGATTGTGTTGCAGGTCCAAACCGCAGGAGGGAGGCTGACCTTGTGTTCCCGGGTCGAGTATTCGAGTCTGCCGCAAACTTTCGGGTTGTTGCTCATCGTTGACGCCCTCTTAGAACACACCCGGGATTATTGTATGCTGTTTTTTCTCCTATTTTGATTCAAATAAATTTGAGAATTACAACAGGATCCTTGACTGAAATTTGAATTCAGAATATTGCACCAATTCTGAAAGCGGGTATCTCGTTACAAGCTCCTTTTCCCGGATACCCGCGGAGAAGCCGGTTCCCAAATCCCAAAGTAGCCCAGCCGAGTGTCCGCAAATCCCCACGGCGGCGTCCCTTTCCCCATTGGCTCCAAGTTTATTTTCCGGTTTCATCTTTATAATCTCTTTTGCTTTCATGTGACTCATCCAAAACCACTTCCCAGGACCCGCTAATCCCAGTAAAGTAGGCGAGGTGAACCCCCGCTGCGGTTTGCACCACACTGGCAAAAAAAAATCCAATTCCAACTGGGTGACGTTGCGGCTTCGAGGTTTTGCCCAAACTTGGAAAAATGAAGTAGAATAAAATGAAAATGAGCCATTTTATTAGGCAGGCCCACTCATCAGTCCAATGTAAACTTCTCAGGTTCGTTTCATAATGTCACTTTCCCAGATTTGTCACATGACAATGGCAGCCTCTAAATGAAAAGACGGGGAGCGAAGACATAAATAGCGGTAGCCATGGGGACAAGTCAGCAAATGATGAGCAGTCAAACGGGTATAAACAGAAATTTTAAGTCGTTTAGCAGCTTTTCGGGGAACGTAGGAAGAATCCTGAGATGCCCCTGAAGTTAAAAGTCAAACAACATGAAAATGTGGGCCTTTTTTTGTCATTTCACTATTTTTAAAGGAGAAAACGTCTCTGAATTGTTTTGACGATATTGTTAGTAATCAATGAGGATCAATGAGTGTATGCACTAAGACAAGTATAATGAATTATCATAATAATCATAACAATCATCACCATGATCATCAATAATAATCGTCATCAATCATCATCATCATTGTCATCGTCGTCATCATCGTCATCATCAGCAACATCATCATCGTCATCATCAGCAACATCATCATCATCATCATCGTCATCATCGTCATGGTCATCATCATCATCAAGATCATCATCATCATCAATAATCATCATCATCATCAATAATAATAATCATCATCGTCAATCATCATCAATAATAATCATCATCATCATCAACATCATCATCAATAATCATCATCATCAATAATAATAATAATCGTCATCGTCAATCATCATCAATAATAATCATCATCATCATCAATATTCATCATCATCATCAATATTCATCATCATCATCATCAGCAGCAGCAGCAGCAGCAGCAACATCATCAGCATCATCATCATCATCATTATCGTCCAGCGTCATCATCATCATGGCCATCATCATCAACATCATCATCTTCATCATCATCATCAATAATCATCATCATCATCAATAATAATAATCGTCATCGTCAATCATCATCAATAATCATCATCATTATCATCATCATCATCATCAACATCATCATCAATATTCATCATCAAAATTCATCATCATCATCAACATCATCAATATTCATCATCATCATCATCATCAACATCATCATCATCAATATTCATCCACATCATCATCATCACCATCATCAGTAAAATGTTCTGTAAGAAGCATGGTGTACTAGGTTTTTTTACATTTGAAATGAAATCCGCGCCCGCATCCCCAACCTAAACCAACCGGATGGATCTGACGGCGGTTGATGGGAACCAAATAGCCAAATAATACAAGTCAAGTTGCATTCCTACCGATGGGGAGCCAAAAGCGTAATGGTCCTACTCGTTCGTGTTCTATTTGTGTCACTTGTTCGCGCCATAAAGCTTTGTCTTGGAAAAATCTCTGGCGAATATAATTAGAGTGGAGGAGAGTGAAAACAAGAGCTGCTCTGAACTCTGCGCTGGCTGGCGGAATGAAAGCTGGGCGGATGTGAGACAAACGTCACGCTGAGTTAACGTGACGCCCCGGCGGGTCTCCGGGGCCATCTGTTGGCTGTGTCACACCGCGGGAGATTACACTTATCCCAGAGACAAGAAAGCATCCCAGTATTGTCAACAGGCGCACCCTAAGATCTGCTTTTTTTTCTCATCTCTTCGGCTCTGGAGGCGTCTCCACTGATTGGAGGAGGGCCATCCACCAGCTTGGGCCAAATTGCTGCTTTTTAAGTGTCTTTCGATATTGGAAGCCATTGGGAACGGGGATACAAAGTCTTGGTTTACTGTGAAACCATGGCGATACTATTGCGTTGCTTGCCTTCAAAGTAGAGAGCATTGATGATTTCCATTGAAATATTGTGGAATATGCGCTATGGGTGGATAAAAGTTGGGAAATGCTGGCCCAAGGGCAAGTTGGGCCTCTGCTTCAGCATGACATGGAATTTCTAAAAACTCCCATTTTTGATGCCCAACAAATTCCCAATGGGAAATTGTCAGAAGCAGGAATTGATTATGTTCGCAGTCACTTTACAATAACCCGATTTTAAAAAAATTAAAATCTATATATTATATCTAAAATGGTCCGGCCCACATGAAATCAAGTTGACGTTAATGCGAACCAACCCAAGTTTGACACCCTTGTTCTGTTTCTATATTTTCCAATGTTATTCCTTGTGAGCCATACTACGAATTTAAAAGTCAAAATACATACATGTAAACAAGTGCCTTTTCAATTTTTTTTTTGTAATTTCACCACTTTTAAAGTGGAAAAAAATTGAATATTTTTTAAAAGATTCTTATGCTGTTGCTAATCAATGAGAGGATGCATTCCAGAAGAATCTACTGCAAAAAAAAATAAGATTAAAGCAGTTCTAGATGTAATATCTCAGTTCTTTCACCAGCGATTTCCATATTTTAGCTGACAGGTTGGCAAAGAGCCATATGCACCCATCAAAAGAGCCACATGTGGCCCCCGAGCCATAGGTTCCCTACCCCTGGTTTAATGGTTAAAAACTATACAGGGGATGTTTAAATCATACTCAAGTCTTAAACTTTCACGAGTATCATTTAATTTTCCTAGATTTCATCCCCCGAACCTCTAAATTGGGAGGCCGACATGCTAAAGACTCAACTAACAAAAATTCTCCTTAATGCAAATGGTTTATTAGGAATATGAATATTTCTTCTCTAGGTATAATAAACAGCTGATGAGCAGCTTTAATTTAAGAGAAACACTCAAATAGCACTGCGATTGGCTGGCCACCAATTTAGGATGTCCCCTGCCTGGTGCCTATAGCGAGCTGGGATATGCTCCAGCACCCCCCGCGACCCTTGTGAGAAAAAAAACAAAAAACTTAAATAGCAGGCCAACCTTATCCACAATTACAATACACTATAGATTTTGCACCATCTGCTGGTTAAAAAAGGTTATCCCACTGTGTCCCAACTATAGATACATTTTCCGTACCAATTATCTTCATAAACCCCCCGGGGGTGCTGGAGCCGATCCCAGCCAACCGTGGACTGACTTGCCAATTTTAATTCTTGTGCCAATAAACCACAGCTTCTTGCTAAAAGTTTGCTTTTGATCAACATGATCAGGCTTTTAATATAAAAAGACAGTGTAGTAATATTACAAAAATGAACACATGGGCTGCGATAAGGAACATTCGTTGTAAAAAAAAAAAAGACTGTCATAGCAGGTTCAAGATTGCACTGTTTGAATATTTCAAAAACATTTCTTCATTAGTTCAGAACCGCAATAAAATTCAAATCAAACACTGGATGTTTGGTCGATCGGTACACCCCTCAACTACAACATCACAAGTACCGTAATATTTTAATAAAGGCAGAACCATCTTGTGTGCACTCCATTGTGGTTGTTCATTTAGAAAAATGCAGCTTTACAGAAAAAGAGTTTAGATGAATATAGCCAAAGAAAAGACATGATCTGTGGATGAAAAGCATTGGTAGGCGTACCTAATATTATGGCCGGGCTGTCCGGACATAAATATAAGAAATAAAATTGGGATATACAAATGCACAGAAAGGTTCACCAACCAAAATATAGTAAATTGTTTTGAAGCTCAGACACTTTGAAACCAGCATAAGATCGTGGTAATATAATACAATCAGCATTGAATTATATGAAGGCAATTTCTATATAATTTTGAGTCATAACTCTTCCAGCCTGTACATCTACTCATAACATTTAAGTAAAGAAATGTAACATGCTTAACATGATAAAAAGCAATGCTGGTGGGCATCTATGTACGAGTTTTTATACAAATACAGACGCTCCCCTACTTACGAACATTCAACTTCCGAACAACGGTACATACGAACATGTCTGCAAATTGCGTTTAAGTCGAAAAATGTTCGTAAGTCCAATTTTGTATTTTTTTCCGAGTAGTGCTTCTTTCCGCCGCTAATACGCCTGGCGCTGTGAGGGCTCAGCTCACCCAGCATCTACCTTCTTCTTTGTTGCAATGCGGAAGTGCGTGAACGCATCTCCAGTGGACAAAGAACCTTTTTCATTCGTATCATTAAATATCTTGTGCGCCATTATTGAATATGGTTGGTAAAAAGCGAAAGTCTTCTATTGAGGGAGTTGCAAGGAAGAGGCAAGCCATTTCATTTGAAACGAGTGGCAATAATAACGAAGCTTGATGCGCGTGAGAGTGGTGAGCGTTTCACGGGCATACAACTTGTCAGTACCATTTATAAACAGAAAGATCGAGCAGCAGGACCCAAATATTGAACGTTGCACAAAGTTTGCAAATCAATTGAATGATGCCATACAGTGCTACCGCATCATTTATGATGAAAAAAAGAAGAAAACTGTGCAATCGTCATTAGGTCGCTTCTTTTGGCCAGTTTCTAATACATAAATCTCTCTCCCTCTCTCTATACAGTACTGTACATATTCTCTCCATTTTATTAAATGTTTTTTTTCAGTACAAACCAATGTGTGTTACTTATACAAGCCTTAAACATACAAATGCACTTATATAAACCTTCAATATACTTATATAACCCTTAAACATAAATTATAATACAAAATATAGCACTGAATCAACTTACAAACAAATTCAACTTATGAACAATCGCTCAGAACCTAACTCGTTCGTAAGTAGGGGAGCGTCTGTATTATCACGCAAAACAAGTAACTACACAAAATAACTCGCTTTGGCGACCCCTGGAGGAGAAAGTCAGTCATTAACGTGAGGAGTGATGAAGACCAACTTCCAAATTGAAGTCAATGTAACATATCAACAAACAGGAGAATGAACGAAGAATTTACAAGTTAGATTACTCATGCCAAGTTGAACTTGTCCTCATAGGGGTAAAAATTATTTTAAATTTAATTTTTACAATTATTTAAAAGTATTTTGCTGTTTGTTTAGGTGCACTTGAGCAAGGCACCACATGTTTCCTAACTACTAGAGGCAATCCCAGTTGACAATCTGGATTGGTCGGCGGCCAATCGCAGGCACAGAGAGAAAAACAACTATGCGGACACAAACACACACCTTAGTTTATATACAAACTGGTCTTTAAACAAGTGTATCAGTTCTTATATGGACATGAGAAGCTGCAAATGGCCTTACTGGGAAAATCTGACGGTGCAGCCCGTCACCTCGTATTTCTGCCCGACCACTTTTCCCAGCCTCATCTTCAATATTTGGCACTTTGGCGCCTTTGCAGGGGTTCCGGCGAAAGGGACGGTGTCCAGTACGTGTCGCACGGTTCGCCGTGGCTTGGGGTGATTGAGCACGACCACCGGCTGGTTCAGGCTCGGGCACATGACCGGTTGCCCCGCCTTGAGTGGCATAAGGCGGACGGCAAGGTTGCTACTCGGATCACGCATGTGAATGACATCGTGGGGGGGTTTGGGTTGGTGACCGACGTCCGCCGGCACGCCGGTTGTCCGCGCGTCGTCCACTCTGGTCAGTGGGACGGTCACGTATTTGAAAATGTCATGCTGGCGATTGGCATCGGTGACAGCGGGCGCCTCCAACGGGTTTTGGGCGTCTTCGGATTTCAAGTCGAGAGCGGGACCGCCATTGTCCGTCTGCGTGGAGCTGCTTTTCTCCATCTTGACGTCGCGCTTAACGTGAAGCAACGCCGAGATAGGCGGCTCTTGAGCCACTTCTTCTTTACTTTCTACTTTCACCGGCTCTTGAGCGACTTCTTCTTTACTTTCTACTTTGACCGAGCCGTAGGTCGGGTTGACCCGCAACTGGTCTTTGTCGTCGACGTTCGGCGCCGACGTATCGGCGGCGTCCATCACGATGCCCCGCAGTGCCATGACAAGCGGCTGTATGGCCGCCTGGGCATTTTCCGGTTCTTGGCTGAGGGAAAACACGGAGGAGATGACTGGGAATCCCTCGGGTTTTGGAGTGTCTCTTTCAGAAGACTGTTTGACGCCAACTTGGACACCTGGAGACCAAGCGGGAATTTTTGACTCGGGGTGGAAAGACCCCACGGGTATGTGGGTAGATGAGGTGGAGGTGAAGGTTCTCTGGTCGTTGATTTGACTTGGGATAGAGGAACGGGGAGTAACGGTCTTCGGTTGAGGCTCCACCTTCGGAGGTAACGCTTTGACGGTGACAACGGAAATAACTTTCGAGGACGCGGGTTTGTGTATTTGCAGGGTGCCACGCGCTGGCGTGCTCACCACCTTGGGTGTGACTTTGATTTTAGGGCCACTGTTATTATCATTGAGGCAAACCACGCTAGGTGGACGTTCCAGTAAAACTTCTAGACGAGTTCCCGTCCTCTTTGCAGTCCAAGGAGAAGTACTCTCCGGATTAGTCTTCGGTTTCTCGTCTGGTTTTCGCCAAGCCAGATTTTGAACGGGCTGTTTGATGGAGTTGAACGCGCTGGTTTCAGTGGGAACGTTGGGGAGTTTTGCGCGATTGTAGATGGACGGACTCTGTAAGGAAGGGAATTCTTTTGTTTCTGGATGGCAGACAGTTTTGAAAACCTTAGTCCAGGTTTCTAAATCAATAACTTCCTGTGACGTCCTCTTCAGTGTAGGTTTTTCTTTGCCGGCTTGATTTAAAATGAGGCTAGTAGCAGTGCTAACGGGTTTAGTAGCCAGGGATTGTGGAACTGCCGTTTTTGGGGCTGTCGGTTTTTTGTTCGGAATACTTTTTCCCATATTCGTGGACCGGACCGCGTTGGGAGGCTGTAATTTGGATGCGGCAGTCTTAGACTCGATGCCATTTTGTTTGGCTAGCGTTCGCGAGGCTCTCATTTCGGCCTCTTTCTCGTGTCGCGACACCAGCCGGAGTTTCAGCTCCTTTGACCCGTTGACGGTTTTCACTTCCACGAGTTCAACCAGGCAGCCGGCCGGGATGCTGATTTCCTCCGGGAGCGACACCGTTAAAGCCCGGTTTGGATGAATACCGTTGTCCGAGACAGCATTTGAAAAAAACGGGAGTATTTTGTTGACTGACCTAGCTTCCTGCACATCTTTTGATCCCAGACTGAAGGCGGGCGTATCGAGGGATGGCAAAACCGCGGGCTGCGTCGAATGCTGGCCTCGGTGTACGCCCGGTACGGCGTTGAAAAACTGGGCGTCTTTGTTGGCGCCGGCCTTTTTGAGTCCTTGGTTCATGTTTTTGGAGTGCACGCGCTCAATGTGCTTCAAAAGACTTAAATTGCGGGCGTAGGACTGTCCGCAGTGAGGGCATTTGAGAGATGATTTTAAGGGTTCTTCCCTGCCTAATGGGACGTTTTGGCAGTACAAACAGCACGGCTTGGACGCCATGTGCTCGTACGTGTGTCTTTTGAATAAGTTCACGTCCACGGTTGAAAAGTCGCACTTGGTACAATGCTTTGGATCAAGGAACCTCGGCGTGAGGACCATGTCGTCGCTCGGTTGTCTGATGGGCACATAGAAGGGAAAGCGCTGACAGTTGACGGGCTTCATGTTGAGTAGCCTTGGCCGGCCGGCAGCTCCACGGGGGGATTCACACCGACGTCCGCATGCCTCTCCACCGTCGACTGTAGAAAACCTTGACATACGAGTGTCCCAACATACGAGAAAGTTGAGATACGAGGAATTTTTTGTCACATTTTCTTGCAGATCACAACCACTAGATAGGCACTTGTTACATTGTGAGCATAGGTGGTGAATTAGAACAATTAAAAAACATGTTCCATTGTAATACCCTATTTTTAGGTGTTCTTTCAGAGGGTGGGAACGGATTAATTTTTCATTCAGTTATTTTATATATGGGAAAAATTGATTTGAGATAGGAGTACATTGACATACGAGCTCGGGCCCGGAACGCGTTACGCTCGTATCTCAAGGTATTACGTCTATGCCGTAGAGGGGTGTTAAAGTGGAGGCCGTGGGACGGAGGTGGCCCACTAAGAGGGTCCGATCAGGTCCACGGGGTCGTTCTGCCTGATATATTTTTGGAATAATATTATATATAATATTTTTTTAATATTTTTTAATAATATTTTTGATATTTTTGGAAAAAAAACATCATGAAGCGAGAAACAAACAAGAAGCCTTGCAGAAATTCCCTCAAAATCAATAGGAATTGATCCAAAATGTACCGGTAGTGGCCTGTACGTCCCTGAAAATGGAAGTGAAAAAAAAGTGATGCAAAATGAACTCAATGCCTGATATTGACAATGATAGACATCCAATTCGCTTCTACTGGCTGTGGATGCTCATCTTTCAACGCCATTGACGGACAGCAAATTAACATTTTGCGCTACGGGAATTTTCCCAAATGGGAAAGACAACTATGTAACGACGAGTGTTGATGATAACAGACCGCTGTTCCCTCCCCAGAGCCCTTCCTCCTCCTTCCATTTCTCTTTGGAGATAAACACGACAAGTGATTATTAATTAAATCTGCAATCGGGAACCAAGATGCCTCAACACAGTTATCACTTTCACACTATTTTATGGAAGTACATGCATAGGATTACAATTTTAACCGGGGTAGTCGTAAATGTTCACGTTGGTTAAATATATAGGCCCGAACGCTTCTAAAGCAAACGGGGATGGCGAAGATCCGACACCATAGTTCAAAGATCTAATGGCGAGGTAGATGAATGTTGCTTACGTACCTTATTGCAGAGTATTAAAAACCATTTTGGATGGATAATTTGCAGGCAATAAAGCTCCTCGTCTGTGGGAGCCGATTTGCCGTTAGCCTGTATTTGATTAGCATGCTAGGGGAATAGCGGATACAATTGAGTCTACTTTCAAAATAAAGACTACATATGTTTTACTTTATATTTACAAAAGCTGCTTGAATGCGTAGTTGTACATATTAATAAACAGCTAATCATTGAAAAGTGAGTACAAATCTGATGAGGTCATAGTTTATGGTATAAATTTAGATATGGAAGACGGTATTTGAGGTGCGGTGTTTTACGTCGAAAACCCAAACCGGATCATCGTAATGATATATTTGAAAGCAATTGATAAAATATTCGTGCAGCATCAGTGCTACTAAAATATAGTTATAACGAAAGTATTGCGGTATTGGATTTACGATGGATAATCTCAACATTTTCTAAAAACACATGATTTATTCCGATTCATTGCAATATTTTCTGTACTGCAAGACAGCAACTTTAACACTATGTATTCTTAAAATACAAATATATGTCTCCACTAGTTAGAGCTACAATTTCACTGCACACAATATAACAACAAAGTGACGAAACTATGTTGTTTGCAAGGACAAGCAAACTCCTTCAAAAACGATCAAGTTCACTGCCAAGGTATGTTAGATGCGCTTTTATTTATTCAGGCTGGTATTGATGCATCAAAGTCAAAACAAATTAGAATAATGACCATTTCAAGTCTCGCCGGTCTCGTTTTCGTCTGCCGTTGTCTAGGCAGCATCACCGTGACCATTGTGGGGACGCTTTCTAGGATTACACACTATTGTTGTTCTTCATAATGACACAGCAAACCACTGGCTTTCGCTTGACCCTCCCTCTGCCTCGTTTGTCCCACACCCCCCTCGCGTATCAGCTTCCTGGTTATGGCGATAATAACCCGCCTAACTGGCTCACAAAACTCCTTTCTTTCCATCTTCTCATCGTCCATCGCCAGGTATTTCTCGTCTTTCGGTGTGAATCGTCGCGGAATGGCAGCGACAGCGGGCGAGGTCACCCGGTTCGACTTCCTGGTGGTCGGCGGGGGATCCGGAGGTCTGGCGGGGGCACGGAGGGCGGCCGAACTGGGCGCAAAAGCCGCCGTCATCGAGAGTAATAGACTCGGAGGTACCTGCGTGAGTAAATTGACTGACTTTTATCATTGACCGTAAAGTATACACACAAATAACCAAGATAGTTCTAAATAGTAAACAGTCTGGTCATTGCATAAGGTCTTACAGGTTTCATCTTGTTCATTTTTTTTCTTGTGTATTGTTCTATATTCAAAGTTCTCCAGAATGAGTTGGGTAAGGTTAGTCTATAAACAGTCCATTTTAATCTTATAAATAAATGCATAAAGTAGTTTAGGTATACTTTAAGGAAACGACGTGTAGTTTTTGTTTTGTGCAAGTCGTTAGTTGCTGTTGACAGTGTATACTGTAGGGTCCATTCTGTTTTAAATCGGGTGAGAAGCTATGGGGGGCTCAGGGTAGAGCGAAGTGGCTCGGGCATCGGATTCGGATGCCTCCCGGGTGAGTTGTTTCGGGCGATCTGCTGATCCATTCAGCTTCTTAGACAGAGAATGGGGGATTGTAATGTGCAACTTTACCCTGACCAGGTGACCACAAGGCTGCCCAAGCCACCTCCTTGATGGTGATGATTATGGAGGAAAGTCTTTGCATGAAAAAGTTAATTATACAAAAAATGTACTGAAAAAAAGTCAGCCGGATGAACCTTTTTTTATTCTGCTAGGGTATTAGTATATTGTGTGAGCGAATGTTTCGTGAAGAAGCGGCTCTTCAATTTCTTAATGTTAAATACTGTATGTTACTCTGAGAAGGATGTTATTTTATTTTCGCAGGTGAACCTCTTTGTGTCATGGGATAAGCTTAGTGACATTATGACAAGGGAAGTTGCGTAAAGGGAAATTTTGCGCTTTTGCGAGATTCGTTTTTTTTTGCTACATACCGGTTGTAGTGAACAAATGTTATGTATGTAATGTATGAATATACTATTGTCAAACTTACCCAAGAATGTGCTTTTCATTTTTACAGGTCAATGTTGGCTGTGTCCCAAAGAAGGTAAAAACAGCACAATTGCCCTATTTTGTTTAAAAGTTGACTTCAATTTAAGGCTCCTCACCCCTTTTTTCAAGGTCATGTGGAACGCGGCAGTCCACGCAGAGTTTCTCCACGATCACGCCGATTACGGCTTTGACGTGAAGAACGTTCATTTCAGTTGGGAGTAAGTATTTATCTATTTTTTTGGGTGTTTCGGTTTTGTTGTGAAACCAGTTTAGGCCAAAGTTGTACTATTAATGAATAGCCTGGTTCAACGAGGTGTGTTCAAAAGATAGCCATCAAATTGCATACCTGAGCTGCGTATTCAGTATTCAACATATTTTGTGATATAAAACGTGTTTTCAGAAAACTGAAAGCTAAAAGGGATGCCTACATCAGTCGCCTGAATACCATTTACCGCAACAATCTCGATAAGGTGAGCACAAATTTTCAAATGACGTGTGTTAAAGTTGTACTTCTTGAAACCTAAAAAAAAAAATGATGCTACGCTTTAAACACTTCATCCTGGATAGGCTAACATCACAACAATCGAAGGTCACGCCAGGTTCACTAGCGACACTCAGCCAACTTTGGAGGTCAACGGCAGGAAGTACACCGCCCCTCACATTCTCATCGCCACTGGGGGGCAACCAGTTGTCCTGTCCGATGCTGAAGTTCCAGGTGGGACTTTGATTTAAATCGGCGAACGTCTCCGTGTTACGTTGTGACTTGTTGAAGTCAGCTCAATTGTTCTCATCTGATTTCCTCAATCCAGGAGCAAGCCTGGGCATCACCAGCGATGGCTTTTTTCAACTTGAAACCCTTCCAAAGTAAGCATACAGATTTGCGCTTTTTGAAAATAATGATCCTAAGCATACATGGAATTAAACAATATCTCTTGGTCAACAGACGCAGTTTGGTGGTGGGCGCTGGTTACATCGCGGTGGAGATGGCGGGCATCCTCGCTACCCTTGGTTCTAAAACCTCCCTCATCATACGAGAGAATGAGGTAAAATTTTTACGGTGGCTTGTGGAAAGTCCAATGCTCCAATTACTAATTCAAATACCACACTAATTATTCCGTTGATAGCAATGAATTTTCAAAATGTCGCTTTTTTCTTCCACTTGGGTGTCTTGTGCTACTTCACTCATGTTAAATTGTTCTGTAGGTTTTGAGGAATTTTGATAGCTTCATAAGCACCAACTGCACCAAAGAGCTGCAAAACTCTGGGGTGGATGTGTGGAAGAACTCCCAGGTGACGTCGCTGCGTAAAACGGACAAAGGGTTGGAGGTGACGATCGCCACCAAAGGCGAGGAGGAGAGACGCACTATTTCGGAGGTGGACTGCGTCCTGTGGGCCATCGGCAGGAAGCCCAACATCACCGGTTTAAACGTCAAGCAGTTGGTACGTATGTGATCCAAATAGGAGATTTCATGACAACATTTCGTTGAAGTCGAACAAAACCTGTTACATGGTCAAATTCTCGTTTTTTTTAAACAACACTAACATTCTTGGGACATTCAACATTAGTTAGACCTCAATATTTTCTGAACAAATGGCCAAAAGAGTCATAATTGCACAATACAATTCAATTTTTTCCACTCTCACCTAAAAGAAAATATTGGAATACTTTTTTGAAGACATTGTAAGTCAGTCATATGATTGAAACTAAATAAAACTGGTCATATCACAAAACTGGTATACACAATACTATCAGAGGGCTCATGTTATCATTTAAATTACATACTACAATTAAAGCATTTATATGCTATCCCAAGATTAAGACTATACTTTTTTACTTACAATTAATTGAATTTATTTTCCCTTCTGTAGAAAAATCTCTGTTTTCATACAATCAAATGAATTCTTTAGGTGGACCACATTTCCACACAGTGGATGGCAAACACTAGCCTTAGCTCAACAGGAAAATCTGGTCTAATGGTGCATTGGAATGTTTGGATAGAACCAATTTCTCTTTGTGCCGGATTGTCCATTAACTGCATTAATGCGTGTGTTATCAGGGCGTGGACACGGATAAACAAGGTCACATTGTGGTGGATGAGTACCAAAACGCCAGTCGC
Source organism: Stigmatopora argus (assembly GCF_051989625.1). NCBI lineage: Eukaryota > Metazoa > Chordata > Actinopteri > Syngnathiformes > Syngnathidae > Stigmatopora > Stigmatopora argus. The sequence continues at coordinate 17,619,298 of NC_135395.1, forward strand.
CGAGGAATCTACGCTGTCGGAGATGTTTGCGGAAGAGCTCTTCTTACACCTGGTAAAATGTGACTTATGTGACCTACCGTATTTTCACGACTATATGGCGCATCATATTTTTAGCCGCAGTGTCAGTAATGAGTGCTATTTCTGTTTTTTAAACACACAAAGGACGCACCATTTTTTAAGACGCGTATATATTATATATGAATATCGAACCGCAATAGCGCTGGCTACCGGAAGCAGCCCCAGACTCTTTTTCCGGTTTCCGGTGCGCGGTGACTGCTGGGATATAGTTCTTGCACGCTACACCCACACGCTAAAAACACGTTTTTAAAAAGGCAACGGAAGCAAAACTGAGTTCGGTTGTACTTTATTTAGCCGTTTTACAATGTACTCACGTCATCATCACCCACAAATCCATCAAAGTCCTCATTTTCTGTGTCCGAATTGAACAATTGTCCAAATGAGTCATCAAAAACGCTGACTTTTATACGTTCGTCCAGGCGGCCACAATCCATTCGCAAATAGTAGCTAGCTGGTAGCTAGCGTAACTTTTCCAACAGTGCTTTCCATGCTTTGTCAAGCTGTATTGATGTCGATGTATACAGGCCACAATCCATTGGGTGTATTGACAAAAGAACTACTACATATCCCAGCAGTCACTGCGCAGTACTTTGTCTATGGGAAAATAGTAGAGTCGGTGTACCCTATCAACTGATTCATTTTATTTTATCGTGATAACAATTTTAGCATCGGTCCATATATATAAAGCGCACTGGATTATAAGGCGCACTGTCTATTTTGGTGAAAATGTAAGACTTTTATGTGCGCCTTATAGTCGTGAAAATACGGTAGTTCAATTTTATCGTTGGATTAACTGGACATTTGGTTTCTCGTCAGTTGCCATCGCTGCTGCCAGGAAGCTAGCGCACAGACTGTTTGAGGGCAAAAAGGACTCCAAGTTGGACTACTCCAACATTCCCACCGTGGTCTTCAGCCATCCCCCCATCGGCACGATGGGCCTGACGGAAGGTACGTTAGGAGGCGCCGTATCCTCTGCTCGGTTACTCTCGATTGTACATCTTTCTTACAGAGGAAGCCATAATCTGCAACGGCAAGGAGAACGTGAAGATCTACCAGACCACCTTCACGCCGCTCTATCATGCCATCACAACCCGGAAGACTCTCTGCCTCATGAAGCTGGTTTGCGTTGGCGAGGAGGAAAAGGTAGGTGTCTTCAACAGATGGACGCGGAGTACCCGGAGAAAACCCACGTAAACCCATCAATCATGTCCTTAGTAGATGTCATCTCAAAGTATCAAGAAAACCATAGGCAGAATTACAACATCTTTTGGAGTGGAATGGGCACATCCATTTTTAAAGTTTTCAAACAATCTCATTTATTTATTTTTAATGTTTTTCACCGCAAGGTGGTAGGTTTGCACATGCAGGGTCAAGGCTGCGATGAGATGCTGCAGGGCTTCGCCGTGGCTATCAAGCTCGGCGCTACCAAGGCAGACTTCGATAAAACTATTGCCATTCACCCTACTTCCGCCGAGGAGCTCGTCACCATGCGTTAATGGAATACCAGGCCTGCTTTTTATTTAATTCCCTCAAGTGACCTTTGTTCTGCACACCTTTTCCTTTTTTTCCTGCCTTATGGCTGAGTTGTAGCTTTCTAAAATTATACTGTGATTAGGTCATTCGAACTGATTCTTTTTTTTTTTTAAGTAAATGATGGTGTGATAGCATAGAAAGTCCAAAGACCTCAATCTTATTGTATGTTTGATTCTCAGTCAGTCCATTTTTCCCCAAACACTTCTACCTACTGGGGTATCTCTCTAGGATAAATTACTGATCACACATGTAGTTTACTGTCATGAAGAATCAATAAATATGAATTATGTTTTCATACATTTGATGCACTGTCTTTTCCTTTTTCCCATCTGAGACATCTTATTTGAAGTCTAGTGTATATAAAAAAAATGAGTTTTAAACGTCAGATGACGCGTTGAGCAAATATCGTGATATGTGATGTCACGTAGCTCGATTCTCTTATCCATATCATTATAATATTTCATACGTAGTGCAAGGCGTAAAAGTTAGCATCATAAAGTTGATCAAAAGATCCGTTGAATAGTGTTATGAGCTACGAATGATACTGATACAAAATGGCCGACAAATTATAACGACTGTCCTTACTGGCTTACACGTCGTATTACCATCTAGTGTTGTTTGTGATATCTGGTTTCCACAACCAGTTTCACGAGAGGATTGCCGTTACGTCATAGAGTGTCACGGGTCACGTGACCAGTATGTTTGTAGCACTTACCTTGCTGTTTGTCCATAGATTAGCAAAAATGGGCACCGGTATCGACTATGCCGGACATACCTCACCGTAAATCGGTATGACATTTGTCAAATATCTTTTTGCTTTTTAATGTTTGTGAGTTTAGCAAAAAGCTGCGCTGCTTCTCGTCTTGCAGCTCGTTCGCCGACTTTTAATACAAGAGTCATTCGGCATTAGCGCTTTAGCATCGTTAGCCTAACCGGTTCAAACATTGTGTTGACCTCATCGTCAACCGCCAGATCCGAGTGAATTATCGCCAGAAGCTATTGTTTTATTTGTGTGCTATCGGTTTTCGCACAGTTTCTCGACGGTGTCATGCCCGGAGTGGCATCGCCTCCGGAGTCGAGCTGTTTGAATGAGTTGAAATCGACATGCGGAGGTAGCATCTTTCACCGGGATTTGATTTTCTGCTAGTCGGGTTACTACATCAGTTCGCCGGGATGCTGCCGAGCCTGGCCCACAGACCGTGGCAGGTCTTCTGCAGGCTTTCCTGGCGGCACAGAGCGAGCTTTCCCCAGCCGTGCCTCGGTGAGATTTGGCCGAAACATCCCAAGAACTGACTCGGTGCTTTGCCTGATTTACTGTTTGATGTTTACGTCTTGCAGGCTGGCGAACCGGGGCCAAATCCAGCTCGGGGTTCAGATCCTTGGACAGTCGCGTTGCCTCGCTGGGAGCGACCAAGGTCCAATTCTACTCCACTTCAGGAAATGGCAAAGATGGACCTCCTTCATCTCCGTCGAATTCAACTGAAAAAGTGAAAGCCAACATAACTATGACAGGTGACAAGTTGTTCCCAAAATATGACAGCATCACCCACACAAAAAAAATAGCAGTCTCTCCACATCACAACGATTAAACGCGTGTCCCACTTTATTGTGACCCAGACATTCACGTTTCCTTGACGATTCTTGTACGTTTCAAATTGTCGGTGTACTGTAAAAGGCACTTGTGTTATTATCTATTAAATTGCAGTACATTTTGAGAGAGAGAAAAATTACTCTTATGCACAAACCAGGCGACAAAAACATAACAAACATCAATTGAATCATTTCATCAAAAAGGTGGAAATTGACAGCGCAATGAAATGTAAAACTTTGTGCAAAATATCTTATTCATGATTATTTATTTGTCTGTTTATTTGTTGTTGTTCAGTGTCTTTTTATTTTTTTAAACTGTAATGATAATGTGGATCCTCTTTACTTTTTATGTGTTGCTTTCTTAGCTTCTGCAATTAAAGGGTTGACAAAAGCAGAGAAGATTCAAGTGAAAGGTAATTTAATATCATAAGATTTTTGTTCATTTTTCCACATCATTCACCCCCCGCTCTAAACAAGTTTTCTCCCCACAGTTCGGGCCGTCCTGAAGAAGCGCGAATACGGCGCCAAGTACACTCAGAATAACTTCATCACAGCCGTCCGAGCCATGAATGAGTTCTGTCTAAAACCGAGGTAGCGTTCCACTTCCCTTCCCCCCCGCATTCCTTCTGACTTAACGAGGGACTGGTCGGCTACCATTAGTCGCTAACAAGGAGCGTCCGCTTCTCACGCGAGCGTTTGTGGATTTTCCCCCGGCAGCGACTTGGAGCATCTTCGCAAGATCCGACGGCGGAGCCCCCACGATGACACCGAAGCATTCACCGTCTTCCTGCGCTCGGATGTGGAGGCAAAGTTAGTGTTACGCCACTTCCGGGAGTTATCTTTCAAAATAAAACGGTCATTGCACTTGCATTACTGTATTGTTTTGGCATTTTAGAGCTCTGGATGTGTGGGGGAGCCAAGAAGCCCTGGCGAGGGAGAGAAAACTCCGCAAGGAAGTGGAAAGAGAGTACCAAGAAAGTAGGAGTGTGAAAATATCACAGTTTATAGTAGTCCCAGTTAAGACAATTTTATTCTTTTCTGAGTTGCATCTCTGAAAAAATGAGATGCTGAGAAATTGAAATTGCTTTTCATTTAGCAACAGATGCAAACGTGGGTTTAATTCGATCACTGCTATCAAAGTGGCGGCCCGCGGGCCAAATCTGGCCCGTCGCCTTATGTTGTGCAGCCCGAGAAAGTAAACGATGTGTGCCAACTTTCTGTTTTATGATCAAATTCAAATAAAGATGTAGATGTATAGGGAATATTTCCTGTGTTTCCCCTTTTAAATCAATAATTGCAGAAGATTTGTACTCATTTGAATGTCCAAAAATTATTTATCAATCAACACAGTCGTAAACGCTGGCAATTCATTAATCAATTAATTTTGGCAGCCTAGTTGGAAGACATAACGGCCCTCCAGATGAAATCCAAACTACGACGTGGCCCTCGACAAAAAAATTAGTTTAGTAGCAATATTTAAGATCGGTGGCCAAAATTGGTACTGCAATTAGGAACATACTATTGACATTCTCCAGGCAACACTTGTTAATGTTAAGTAAAAATGATTTTCCGTCCTTTTTTCCCCCCTCCAGATATCTTCCGTAGTCAGCAGCTGTTGAAAGAATACAAAGACTTTTGGGGGAACACAAAGGTAAATATGTTTATAAAAACTGGATCGTTAGCAACTGCACTTAGAAATGTTACCACGGAAGACAAAGTATCAAAACGATTCTCGCTTCATTTTGAAATGTTCTCTTCTCGTACAGCCTCGATCAGGCAAAAGGACAACATTTCTCCAAGGCCCGGGCAAAGTGGTCATGGTCGCCATTTGCATGTGAGTCAAGGATTGTAGTTGTTTTTCACGTTTTTTGTGTTTTTTTTGTGTTACTCGTACGTTTTCGTGTGCTTTAGCACCCAAGTAAGAAAAGGAGGGCGTTGCCTCCTCACATGAGGGGCTGTGCTACTTAATTAAGATGATTGGGTTAGAGGACACATGTAGTTAGTCACATGAACCCGAGATGCTCTCTTCGATTAGGGCGTGGAAAAAAAGGCTTAGGGAAGATTTGATTTGGCGATTAAGATTATTAAAACCATCCCAATGTAACTCTGACTCACAGGACAAAACATTATATACACTAGAGACAACAAAAGATAGAAATAACGCTCATGGACTTTTTAAAAAATGTTATGATGAGAATGCTAAACAATGCATGCCCAGCCAAACTGTAAAATTAAAGCCGCTTATAGTCCAGAAAATTGGCTAAATCACATGTGTCAAAGTGGCGGCCCGGGGACCAAATCTGGCCCGCCGCATCATTTTGTGTGGCCCGGGAAAGTAAATCATGAGTGCCGACTTTCTGTTTTAGGATCAAATTAAAATGAAGAGTATGTATATATATTAAATTTCCTGATTTTTTTCCCCTTTTAAATCAATAATTGTCATTTTTTAATCAATTTTTTCTGTGTTTTTAGTTCAAAAATCATTTTGTAAAATCTAAAAATATATTTAAAAAAAGCTAAAATAAACATTGTTTTAGATCTATAAAAACTGAATATTCAGGGCTTTTAATCCAGTTCTTTTAATCCATTTATAAAAAAATAAATCTAAATATTATATCTAAAATGGTCCGGCCCACATGAAATCGAGTTGACGTTAACGCATCCCGCGAACCAACCCGAGTCTGACACCCTTGGACTAAATGGATATATATCAATGTTAGTTAAAATGTACTTCTCTCTTTCGCCATCGATAGCAGCATTGAGTAAAAAACCTCCACATTTCTACTATATTTGGCATTTCTACGTCTTTGTGCGCAGAAATGGCTTAAACTTCTTCTTCAAGCTGCTCGCGTGGGTCTACACGGGCTCGGCGAGCATGTTCTCCGAGGCCATCCACTCTCTAGCCGACACCTGCAATCAGGCCCTGCTGGCTCTGGGCATCAGCCAGTCCATTCGCAACCCCGACGCCGGCCATCCGTAAGCCTCACCCGATGCGTTTCAGTCCACTACGAAAACAAAAATAATTAAATAACAGCGCCGATTGCGCTTCCAGGTACGGCTTCTCCAACATGCGCTACATCGCCTCCCTCATCAGCGGCGTGGGCATCTTTATGATGGGCGCCGGCCTCTCCTGGTACCACGGAATCATGGGACTTCTGCACCCGGAGCCCATGGAGTCTTTGCTATGGGTGCGTGTCCGCCCAATGGGGCTCCCTCTCTCTTCGTATTTGTTAATCGGGGAATGTGCTGAAGATCTGTGCTTCCTCTGTGGCAGGCATACTGCATTTTGGCTGGTTCGCTGGTGTCTGAAGGAGGTAGGTAAACGTAATAAAGTGAATTAAAGATATTTAAGGTGATTGTTCTGCAGCCAATTCATCTATCAGGGGAAAAAAATCCTCAAATAATTTCCACCTCACGACCGTAGTTAAAAACATTCACCAAAAAATAAAAAATAAAAATCCAATACATCAACAAGGGCCGGCCGGCTCTAGAGGTGACTGTGTAGTTCCCTTCAAAAAGAGTGCTTTCAGCCAAAGCACCTTTTCTGTCTGGTCCTCGTATACCTGGAACTCAATACCTATCACCAATTAGCATACGACATACGTGAACAAAATTACCATCACAACGCTGTCTAAAACTGCTTTGTGTGTGTGTGTGTGTATAGTGTGTCCTGGTTTACCTTCAACCTACACACGGCACTAAAGATGGAAATTAGCCCAATCTTACATATATATGTTCTTTAACATGAATATAAATATGTTCATTAATATGTGCTGTCCCTTATTGAATAAATCAAACTCAAAGGTGACCGGGGGAAAGGCAGCCTCTTAAAACCAAAGTCAGGTTAGCAAATACGTAGGCTACAAAGAAACATATAACAGAAAAAGCCAATAACAGTCCGTGGAGTCTAAAAACAAGGATAAAAAAGGGATAATCGGCAAGTATCCTGCGTCGGGATATACTCAAATGCGCTTTTTACTCAATGATGTTTATTTATTTATTTTGTATTCCTCCAGCCACACTCCTGGTAGCCATCAACGAGATCAAGAGAAGCGCCCAAAACCACGGACTCTCCTTCTACGAATATGGTTGGTGTCATCCAAGTAAAAACGCACTTTGACACGACCGTATTGGCTGAAAATGACCAAAAGCGTATCTCGTGCGCAGTCATGCAGAGTCGAGACCCGAGTACCAACGTCGTGTTACTTGAGGACACCGCTGCAGTGCTCGGGGTGATTATGGCCGCTGGCTGCATGGGACTCACCTCGCTTACAGGTAAAGGGGAAGTCGCGCTTTCACCAATCGTACAGCCGTGTGAGTTGAACTCGGCCGTCGACGTTAAATGATGAGAATTTCCACGTTTTATTGGTGCCAGGGAATCCGTACTACGACAGTCTGGGCTCGTTGGGAGTGGGAACGCTCCTTGGCGCCGTGTCGGCCTTCCTGATCTACACCAACACGGAGGCGCTGCTGGGGCGCTCCATCCAACCCGAGAGCGTCCAGAAACTCACGGAGTTCTTGGAGAATGACCCCGCCGTGAGGTACCGTATTTTCTCACATAAACCTCGTATTTGTCGCAAAAACAAAATGACTGAATTGGATTGGATAACTTTATTCATCCCGTATTCGGGAAATTTCGTTGTCACAGTAGCAAGAGGGTGAGGATGCAGGAATAGGAAAGGCATTTTAGTTTTTTAGTTTTAGTTTTGTAGAGAATTGAGGGTGCGGCTTATATGCGCATATACGGCTTATACGCGGAGGCGGCTAATATGCGATAATGTACGGTAGCCGCAGAGAGATACGTAAACACTACTTCACCATGTCCACCTTTTTACACTTTTTTGTTTTTTGTTGCGTTCAGAGCCATCCACGACGTGAAAGCCACCGACTTGGGACTCAGCAAAGTGCGCTTTAAAGCCGAAGTCGACTTCGATGGCCGAGTGGTGACCCGCTCTTATCTGGAAAAGCAAGACATTGACCAAATCCTCAACGTGAGTCTCCTCGGCTCAACTGGAAAGTCCAGGTCCGACCGTTAACGCTCTTTCGTGCCCATGCAGGAGATTCAGCAGGTGAAGACGCCAGAAGAGCTGGAGAACTTCATGCTGAAGCACGGTGAGAACATCATCGACACCCTGGGCGCCGAGGTGGACCGCTTGGAGAAGGAACTCAAGGTACGGGGAACCTGTAGATCTGGGGTGGCAACTCAGTTCACTTGACGTAAATATCAATTAGATCTTGTTTTTAACCAAAAAGTTCACTTGTACTCTTCCACAGCAACGAAACCCAGAGGTCCGCCATGTGGACCTGGAGATCTTATAGTCACATCCATGCTACGCAGAAGTATACTTTAAAGATGAAGAAGAGGCGCCCGCCTCCCATTCCGAACGACAAAGTCTGCCTCCTCACAAGTTAACACTTCCAAATAGGTTTAATGTCATCCAATTTTCCTCTCATTTCAGCATATGAACAATAGTTTAAAAAAAAATAGTTTTCCTGGCTGATAACTTTGTCACCATGCAAATCACCATGCAACAACCGACCACGTTACCTGATAAAGATGATTTATTGCAAACCGTGTGTACGAAGTAACGAAGTTTAAATAATAAACTAACCACCACTCTAGGGTGTAGTACGAAGGCAGCTGGGGTAGGCTCCGGCACCCCGTGAGCCTGACCAGAATTGACGGTGTTCGAAATGAATGAATATAATGATCGGCAAAACAATATTAAAGCACATAGCCAGTATGGGAATTTTTTTTAATATGACAATGTAAGCAAAAATAGTTATGGCTGCTCAGAAGATACTACCTGCCTATTTTGGGAATATATTATATATTGAATATAGCTTTAGCACTCCATGTGCTGCCATGTTTTTATTTTAAAACCGAGCTTTTTTTGGAGCCGCAGTCATTTCATCTGAATTAGGGAGGACTTTAGAGTTGTTTTTGACCTTTTGGGTGTATGTGCAGAGGCGGGATGCATATTATATGTATTGTACTCATGCTGGAGTTGGAACAAATTTGCAGAAATAATTTATTAAATTATTTTGATTTCTGTTTTTGCTACGGGTGCTCTTTTATTTTTATTTTTTCATTCAAAATATGCAATCATTTCTAAAGCCCCTAAGTGGAATATATTCGAAATAATGATAGTACAGGCTTAAACACAACAATAATTCCTTGAACTAAAATTTTTTTTAAAAAATACAGTTTAGAATTTAGGTTTATCAGACCAATTTGGCCTTTGCAAAGCATCCTTTTTACTTTTTTGTTGTTGAATGAATGCACTTTCACTAGTGTGTCTTCAATAAAACAACGCCTTAAATTTCCCCCCTTTTGTCAGGCGATATTAGTCAAAAAAGTGCCTTCTGTCCTGCGTTCTTCCATTAATGACCTGTAGATGTCGCTTTCGTGCTCAAAATAGCTGGAGGGGGCGATGACGTCACGAGCCACCAGCCCAAAACACGCTGCCGGACTCGGCCACCTTTCTCGTCGCCGTGCACGCGCGTCTCTGTCAATCGCGGGGGCGTGCGTGCGCGCGCGTGCGCGTGTGGGACCAAGTGGACTCCTTCGATCGGAATCGAAGGCGCGCGTAAATACGCAACGTTGACGCCGGCTCCATTTTGACGCTGGCGGACGATCGTCTTAGCCATTTGATGGAGGCAGGTCCTCCCCCATTCCATCCCACCTCACCATCCTCCCATCCCAGCATCCCACCATCCATCCATCCATCCATCTGTGGTCCATCATCGCACTCCAAGCTCTCATCCTCCATCACAAGCAGCATCCCAAGGATTTGTTTTTTCTTCCGTCGAGCCCGTCTTGGAGGACAGCAACATCAACATCATCATCAACAACAACAACAAGAAGAAGAAGGCATCAATGGCGGAATTTCTCTCCCCCCTCCTCACCTCATCTTCGCATCCTCTACGCTTTTAGCCTCTTTACGGTGCTGCCTTGTGTGCTCATGTTCAAGCAGCATTGTACAGGGCTATGAGAGCCTAGAGAGGTGGGCGTCCATCCGTCCAGCTGTCCATCCGTCCGACCGTCCATCGCTGGGTGACATCATCCCTGGATTTTGTCCACAAACCAGCTCTCCTGCGCCTTGACCACTCCGGCTTTATTTATTTATTTTTGGTCTTCTCTTTGGGTTGACAACTGGATTTTGACCCACTTATGAGAATCAATGCTTTGGAACTGCATCATTTTTGTTCATTGGGGAAGAAAAAAAGCCTTAAAGATTTGGTAACCACAATTTACATTTAGAATATAGATGATATAGTAGAGCATTTGGAAAAAATATGACCTACATAACACAAATGTGATGTCTATAGATGTGGATACCATGTGTGTAAATATATGTTCCCTTAAACTGGGAGGACTGGCTGTGAATACTCACGTTTACGAGTCGTTGGCGACACTAAACGTCCAATCCGCTTCGGCGTGGAAGGATGGCAGCTGCGATTTCTAGGCGCTCCTGAATTTGCAATCAATCCAGCCTCTCCCAGTCAAATACAATTGGACGCTTGGTGCCGTCCGTGGCAGCCAATGAGATAATAGTATTCCATTTTGTCGGACTTTTATAGGGTTAAAAGTCACAGAAAGACATGTTTTTTTTCTGTGTTGATCTCAGTGATTGATGAGTTGCTTCAAACTGGGTACAAAAGCAACTCTACTAAATGGCATGCCAAAAAAATGACTGATTTTTTGTGCACATCATCCATACAGATTCACTATTGACACTTTCCTAGCTTTTTTTGCATAAGCAGGCTACTCTTCCCATCTTAAAAATGCTTTTGTGCCTTTTTCTTAGTCCAGACATTTGACAGAATCAAAACCCAAAATGCACTATGGGTTTCAAAAGTCAACCTCAAAAGACACCCTTACTTACTTTTTTATCCAAAACATTTATAAATTTTGATATCAAAAAAATCCTTATTCCTAATGCCATTTTATAATTTCAACAGCACCATGAATAATAATTAAAAAAGCAGCTCTAACAGAATTAATGTGCTACTTTAAGACAAACATTGACATTTCTCTTTGTTATTGTAATAAATGTGATTTCCCCAATGCATGACTCACAGTCGCTTCTTTATTCTTTATTTACTCATAGAAACATGGACAAAACATACAAAAAAAATGATGACAATGGCAATGAAGAGGGAAAGTCCATTTTGGGATGGTGTGGGGGGGTCCCGGCGGTCCCTGTTTTTGAGGAGTTAGTATATGGAGGCACTTGATTGACACGCTGGCTCACTGACTGCAGCTCCCACAAGGCCGCAGTCCATTTTCGTTACAGGAAGTGCACTTGAGGGCTTTAAAGGAGTCCGTGAAGCAGTTGCGAAAGGCGGACATTTTGCTGCCATGGCACGTCGGGCACGGGACAAAGGCGAAGCCCCCGCAGCTCTGGCACGTCTCGGGGTCCTGCACCCGCTGGAGGAAACACCCGTCATGAGTACGCATCGGGAATGCTAGCATAAGCTACAAATGTCATATTTTTGGGGAAATATATCTAAGATATTTAAGGAGATAATGACGTGCTTCTGTCACAATGTGTGTATTTTTATTATAATTATTTGTTTGTTTTTTGGTATTCTTCTGATTTTTATTTGGTTGCTTCTTCCGTCTGGCTTCCATTGTGTCTCCTGATTGGCTCATTTATGCCACCTGTTGTCAGCCTGTTCCTGAATGTCTGGCCAATCAGATTCCATCGTCACCAGGTGGATCTCGTTTGAGTATCACGGTAGTTTTTGTTGGTCCGTTGTCAATGTCTTGCAATGTTTTCTGGTCCATGTTTTAGTTTTTCCTAATCCTCTTTTCATTTTTTACAGTTATTTGCATTACATTATTTTTAGATTACAATATTTTGTTGCATCTTCCCACCTCGTCGTCCATAGGAAACGACGGTAAGTGTATTTTAAATCATCTGTAGAAAACTTTGTTTCGAACCTCATCAAAATGACAAGCCCTAGAGTCGTTGACCCACATAAAAAATGGAACCCGTTTACTGGGTAAATTGAATTTCCGGTTTTGAAATATAAGCGTGGACCACAATGCACTGGGAATGTTCTGAATTGGAGTGGCGAATTGACTGCGCTAAGATCCCGGATCAATAAAAGCTCTCCATTATTGATAGTCCTTCATGGACTGATCTTTTATGCTGCACGTGTGGGTGTGTTCGTATGTGTGTGGATTCTCATCGGGTTTTAGAACCAACCTCAATTTTTGTTAGAAGATCTCGCAGTTCTCCTGATTCGTTCATGCTCAGGATCTTCTCGGCACCCTGAAAACCAAGCATTCGTCATTAATGCCAAAATATCTGGTTTTCAAAGTCATGTTTACCCTGAATTTTACATAAAAATGGCCAGCTTTGTATAATTGTGGGAATTTTGTTTTTTAATTCAAATTCATTCATTATCCGGATCAGGGTGCTGGAGCCTATCCCAGCTAACTAGGCAGTGAAGTGGTGGACAGCCAATCGCAATGCACGAGCAGACATAGAACAACCAATCACAGCTAGGTGTTATTTAGCATAAAATTAGCCTAACATGCATGTTTTTGGGATGTGGGAGGAAACCGGAGTACCCAGAGAAAACCCACGCAACCCTAAGGAGAACATGCAAACTCCACCCACACAGGTGGACCGACCTGGGCTCGAACCCACGAGCCCGGAACTGCAGGGCCGATGCGCTGACCGCTCCAAAGCGTCATGATTGAATTTTATTTAAAAAATAATGCTAGGAAATGCTGTTCTCCGAGGTGGGACGGAGAGGAACGGACCCCGAGGTAGTGACCGTCCACGAAGACGACGGGCAGCGACGGAGGCTCGCCCACGCGCTTGCAACGCTCCTCCAGTTCTTTGCCGTATTCGCTGTCCAGAGCGATGTTCCTCTCCACAAATTTGAGCCGGTGGTTCTGGAAGATTTTGCGCACCAGCTCGCAGCGCTCAAAGGTGGTCCTGACCACCCGGAAGCTGGTGGTGTAGATGACCATCCGACCCAACTCCAGCAGTAACTCCAACTGGGCAAGAAAAAATGAAGTTTCAATGGTGGGAAAGATTCACAATATGAAAAGACATTTATGAAAACATTTATGCCGTCGCTGAGGAAGACTGGGAATTGAACCCACGCACCCTGCACTCAAGTCATGCAAATTTCCAAATACACCAAAATGCAGCTGTATTCTAGAAATAAAATTGTCATTTCAAAAAGGACATGGAAAGACCAAAAATGCTATCTTATAAAAAAAAAGTCATATTTTTAATGATTATTAACAAGGACAACTTTCCATTTAAGGTGTCATCAATGAAATTCTTGAATTTTGAAAATAAATGATTTACAGCTTTTGACTGTCTACTATTTTCTTTCAAATCAATATGTGGCTTTTTTTTAATATAAAGAAAAAGAAATGTATATCTATTTCATCTGAAACTTTTTTATTTATTCTATGAAATTGTATTTATACATAGATAGAATATTTTCTTTCAAATCAATATGTGGCTTTTTTAATATAAAGAAAAAGAAATGTATATCTATTTCATCTCAAACTTTTTTATTTATTCTATGAAATTCTATTAATACATAGATAGAAATAACTTGACTTTAAGACATTTCCTGAACATCTTATCCTTATCCAAGGTTGTGGGAATTTGATAATAATCATATTTGATTTAGTGTTACTTTTTGTGTTCCGCGAGATATGAACCTTTGTATACAACTATAATTTATTACATTTTGTGTATAAAATAAAATAAAATAAAAGTACTATATACGACTTAGGGGATTTGAATATCCTTACAAGGGTCGTATTTCTCCAATTCCACTTTAAAGGCAACTTGGACATTAACGAAAAGTGGCGTGTCATTCGAAAGTTTGGTTTGGCGTCCTAGTCGCAATGGCGGACGGACGTGGTCGGCGAAGAATGAAAGATTAATGATACGTCGGGTCAAGTGTGTCGGGAAAAAGTAATCGGGCTAATGAATTCTCAGCACTTTGCTTTCTACCGTGGCGACAAAGGGCGCTTTGTTCCTGCCAATGGAACGCCAGCTTCACAGGAAGCAGCGAGCTTTCAAGTAGAGGGAAATCATACACAATCGCAGGCAAATTATCTTTGTTTTCGACAAAATCGGACCTCTTGCTTTGATATCTGTGAGATGACGTTCGTTTTGACCTTATGGATTTGAATCTCAGTTGGTGTGGGGTTTTTTGTGTGTGTACTCCCCACAAAGTTGCTCAAACTGAATCGGACATGTAACGCGGGGCCATTTTAAGCACGACCAAAAAAAGATGGGTGAACCCAAATTGCCGGAAAACACGTTTTATCCCCCAAATTAAGTTTTACACACTGTCAATTCAACATATTTTCATCTTCTAGCCGCGATTTTTCTTCATTTTTCACCATCGCCTTTGGTCATTGAGAACTAGCAGTTAACACACTCATTTACAATTGACTTTGCGTGCTGTTTACAATAAGAATTTTGACAAAAATAGGTCATTGTAAGGCTTGATTAACCTTGTTTTTGGCTTTTTAGCATTAATTTTAATTATCGGACAAAGAACTGTGAAAGGTGAAATTCCCATTGAAACAATCCCATTCACAAAATCTATAACTTGGAGTATAAATGAGCGTTTTTTTTTTCCTTCTCCATAAATGGGTGCGAATCGATATTTATAATTTTGACAAGCATCCCCAGGCCAGGAAATGAAAAGACTTACACTGTTGGAATGGGGCAAGTTTTCAAAGAGCGTCTGACCTGCGCTCACTTTGTGCTTGACCCCCCTCACGGTGCCGTTCCTGCTGCGTATGGTGACCCTTTTGGAGGGGAAGGCCCGCTCCCCCGCCGCCCCCGCCGCGTACGCCAGCAGCTCGTCGGCTTCGCTGTCGCTGTCGTCCAGTTCGGACCCCGGGAAGCCTTCTCGGGCGGGGCGCCCGTCCCGGTCCCCGTCCCGGTCCCCGTCCCCGCTGGCCACCGAGCTGCCCGTGCCGTCCGAGTCCAGCGAATCGCGTGGCCCCTCGTCCTTGAACATCTCCTTGAGCACGCGGCCGCTGGTCCCCGAAGCCACCCGGAACCTCACCCGCTTCTGGGACTTGACGAGATCCTCGGCCGCCTGGGCGTCCACGCTCCGCCGCCCCTCGTCCGCCTCCCCGTCCATGCTCCGGCGCCTCTGTGCCCCGCTTTACATCACGGGGCGCAGTTTGGCAGGGAGAGCCCTTCCTGGGAGCTCGCCGTGGATTTAACGGCGTCTTTTAATCCGATCTCCAAAAGGCCGGCGGCCTAAGCTGCCTTCTAGTCACACTCAGCTGCCATTCAATTATGCATGCGCCGTTGCCGCGGCAACCCGAGCGGCCAAGTAAGGGGATCGCGGCGTGTGCATTATGCATCTGGCAACCAAGCTTTGACACGACCACTTCTAATGAGCCCACACCGTGCGCTTTAATCAAACCGATGGACGTCTTTGACCTCATTTTCTCAACCGCTTATCCTCACAAGGATCGCGGGGGGTGCTGGAGCCCATCCCAGCTGATTTCGGTCCCTAAATCGGTGGCCAGCCAATCGCAGGGCACAAGGAAACAAAGGACAACCAATCATAGCTAGGGTTAGTCAATTTAAACTGTTAGCCAGCTAGCCTAGCATGCATGTTTTTTGGCATGTGGGAGGAAACCGGAGTACCTGGAGAAAACCCACGCAAGCCTAGGGATACCATGCACACCCCACTCAGTGAGGACCCACCTGGGATCGAACCCACGACCCAGAACTGTGAGGCCGGCCCGCTGACCACTATTCCACCGTGCCGTCCCATATATTACGTCCCCGATCCATGAAATTTACAGCTATCGGTCACACCTTTGGGGTTTCGGTTAAAGACTTATAGGCCAGAAAAAAATGGGAAAATGTGGCGAGGACCGTAGACTAGGAAGCGGAATAGCGGGATTTATTGCCACTCCAATGGAAATATTGCACAGCAGGCTGCAACGGATAATAGCGTCTTTGTCTTGGTTAAGCTGCATAAAGCTCGGTGCCCAAGGTTATCTTTGTACTCCGTGTTCTAAGACTACTTTATTAAATTATTAGTCAGAAGGCCTTGTATGCTGCAAAATGCAGGTTACACCCCGTATTGCTTGCCAGCCAATCGGGACAATTACCATTTACATACACGCAGACCTATGGACAATTTAGAGCGTTAAATCAGCCTATCGTGCATGTTTTTGGGAAACCGAAGTACCCAGAGAAAATCAAGCAAGATGGGCAACTCAGGATCTCCGAACTGTGAGGCGGCAAGCGAACCACTCTCGCACCGAGCCCCCACCATGGTCTTTAAATATTTATATATATTTTTATAAGTACTTGAGTAAGTGTGCTTTCCACATAATGGTAGAAGACTATTTAAAATTCACGCCAACACAACACTACAAGAAGTTACACATTTTTGAATGGTTAAAAAAATAATCATAATTTAGCGAGTGATATTCATCTTTACAATTGACAATGAGGATTGAATATGATCTAAGGAGGGCCTTGCCTCATTAGAGTCCATTTTGTAGGCAGAAAGAAGCCTTTTAGGGTCAGTTGGTCATCCGGAGCAGTTGACTTGCGAGCCACAAGAGGGCAGAGTTCAGCTCCAAACAGCAATGTGTCGCAAAGACCAATCGATTCCTGCTGTTTTTGACCCCAGGCCAGAAAGATACTTTGTTTTGCTCTGTTTTTCAAGCAGAGAAAGAAGAGGAGAAAAAGGTAAACAACACATTGACATTTTGAATGCATAAATACATCTTTAACCAATGTCCCTAAGCAAAAAACTGGAATTCGCTGCAAAATATGTTTTTATTTTTTGGTAGGCAACAAATTCGTGTACAGAATAGAAAATTCCAGACCTATGTACCTAAATCAACGTAATTTAAAAAAAATACACATACAGTATGTTAGGAAATCCTACTAGAACAGCTGTTCTATGTTGTAAACTGGATTTTACACTCATTTTTACCCCCACAAAGAATGTCCTCCATTTCTACATCCATTTTTAAATATTTGTTCTTTCACCAAGTTTTTTTTTCCACTTAATAGTCGAAAAAGTTTTTAATTATTCATCCAGGTCTCATTTTTGCATAACACAAAAACCTAGCCTTCCAACAAGGGTGTGAAGACTTTTTCTAAGCTCTGCAGAAAAGCCACAAAAACCCAAACGCCTGTTTAAATTAGTCATCCGTGTTATCACGTGTGCCATAAAACATAAAAGCCAATACATTCACGCGCACGTCGACGCACACCGCACATCACGGAGGAGGCAGGCTTCTTGTCACTGTTGCCTAGCAACCACAGGAACCACACTGCCAAATCCCTGTGATGGCGAGCTGATGTTGAATTAGGCGGCGTGGGGGGGGGGAAAAACACAGGCAGTCTTTGGAAAATGAGGAGGAGGAGGAAGAGGAGAAGATATCCAAGAGATCTTCTCCTCATCTTTGGACTCGTACACTCCATCCTGCAGTTTTCTCCTCCTTCCATCCAATGCGTTTCTTCATCAACATGTTCCCCCAATATGTTATGCATGCATTATTTATCCAGGCAGTGCGACTATAAATAGTCGCACTTAAATCCGATCCTTATGCAAATTCACGTGCAACCTGGACGTCAATAAGCCGCACTGTACACGGAGGATGTAGTGTACATCGTTAACAGGCTAGTATGTGAAGAGAAGCGTGCACTGGAGGCATGGATGTGTGCGAATTTGGAAGTGTGGAGCACTGCAGTTCTCGTAAGCGACTACAGTGGTGCTGCTGCTGCATTAATGCTTGGCTGGTCGTGATTCGCATGTAAACTGCAGTGCAGTCTCTACTGTATGTACTATACAATCATGCATTTACATTACAACTCTATGCTGTGTTTACTTGGCATATGTCTGGGATGAAGAATCAATTTGTAATATGCATATAGCTGATAGTGAGGGATAAAAAAAAGTGATATAAACATGAGAGAAGGCCTTTTTTGAAATAATGGAAGTGTTGAAAAGGCTTGGGAGAGGATGAGAATGAGGATATGATAGCAATATTTAAGGGAGATATGAGAAATAAAGTGGTGGGATGAGGTCATTAAGTGACCTAAATGGGCCTAAATGGAATATTTTCTATGCAAGATAATGTTTGTTTCTGTGCCAGCAAAACGAATAGACAAAAAGATAACAAATTCAGCAGAACCTTGCTGGATTTAGTGTGCAAGGTGTTTTTCTTAGTAGGTTCATACAAATGCAAACACAGTTTAGTTTGTTTGTGGATTTAGATTTATGTATCCGCTATCACTACAAGGTTAAAAAAAAAACCAATAAATTGCTGTGTGAAGTGCTATTTTCCTTATTTAAAACACACTTTGGAGAGGGCTGTGACATAAATTCTAACTCAAATAAGTCAGATCTATAAATATGCTTTGGGATTTGTAGAAGGTACTCACTATAAGACTAAAAGAGTCAAAATTTGAGTTACATTTAAATTGTTAGCCTTGTGGAATTTAAGGCAAATATTAACGACAATTAAATGAGGCATTCTTTCCTTTTGGGTGCGCAAAGAAAATGCACATTCATAGTTTATTTATGTTTCAATAATATACAAACAACTTCTCCTAACCACTTTACTAGTTCCCCTTAAACCGTGCACAAAAGCCACCACCAGAGGGGGTCACTCTAGTCTAACCAGTTCTTCAAACTAATAATTAATCACCGTTTACATCTTAAAACCTCTAAAAATGTGAACTAATAGCTATAGAAAATCACAAACTAAGACTGTGTTGTCGACTAAAAGCCCAAATCTTTGAGTGTCTTTGTTCCCGGTCATCCTTTCCCCCCTCATTGCGGCTAGAATTGGTACGGTCCATCGAGCACGACGCCCCCGCCTCCCCCCCACTGCCTCACTTTCCGGCAGATGCACTCGAAGATGTTTTACCACGGCGGCCTGTCGGGAAGACCCAGCCGGTGTAGCTGATTACCGGGATGCCGTGGGGAACCACGAACGCGAGAACCAAACCATCCCGATCTCCACTCCCACGCTAGCAACCATCGCGCTGCGTGGGAAAGGATAATAGGCCGTTTTTGGGCCCCCATTTTCTTTTCTCTTTTTCAACTATACTGGCGTTTTGGCAGAAGCTGTCAGCGGCGGCTCGACTGAGCAGCCGCGGCCGTTGACAGGTGCTCTCGCCCGGCTGTGAATGTGGAGATGCCGCCCGTCCAAAGAACCATGTCGGATCTTCGAACCCGAGCTGATGGTATGTACAATTTACCCAGACAGAAATAAACATCAGGTGTTTTACAAAAAAATGCATTAGAAAATACTGCATTCCCCATTTTGTGATCATTTCCTGGTCGAGATCAAACTAAAATGAGCGTTTCACTCCCATTGTAATCTCATTAAACATCATACATAGGCCTTTCCCATAAAGTTTTTCCAAGCCACTTAGTCCATCCAAACGGGATAGTTAGGATGCATCCTCAGGGGAAAAATAAAACCAAGATTTGGTCTCACAAACAACTGAAAACACTCTTTCACTCTCCACTGAAAGGCTCTCACATAATTGCTCAAGTCACGCACTCCAGTGAAATAGGGACACAAATCAGGATTTCCTGGCTAAAAATGCGGGGAAACAAATTGTTTGAGCTCAACCCTGAAACCCTCACACAGGCACGATAGAAATGTTCACACGATCTACTAAAACTATGGTCCTGACCGCCCCTCATAACAGTGTATCCTTGTGTGTTTTTGTGTTTTGTGTGTGTGTGTGTGTGTGGTGATGTCTCCTGAAGTGAAACAAATGTAGCATGCAGCTGACCTGATTCTTGCCCATACAGACGGGGGATGCCCAGTACTGGCTCTCCTGCCCACACAACCCGTGCAACATCACTACCTCGAGCCCGATAGCACCCTAACAAGTGTCCGTTCACACTCCCACTCCCACACATGTACGAAACGCACACTACACATAGACCGCACACACAATACATCATTTTTGCTTCTCTCTACAAGCCTTCTCTGTACCAGTAACTTTCCACTGCAGAGTGAAAATGATGCAGATGCTTAAAAAATAGCCTCCACTGTACAAACGACTTATCGATCGATATACGCTATATTTGCAAAAGCATCTCGGTTTCTTTGTGAATTTATGTGACCCCCCATTGCCGATCTGTAGTTTTAAGTATGACGTCGTCCCGTCTTGTGTTGCTGAAACGGCTTCGGCTATTCTGAGAAGGGTTTCTGCAAGGATTATGATTGCGTTTTATGTGCATTGTTTAACCATTCTTCCAGAAACGGTGTTTTTTTTGGTTCGCGCACTGATGTCGGATGAGAAAACATTACTTTGTTTCTGCTGTAATTCATATGAAAGATGTGCAGTCGGTTTGACGTCAGAATTTTCCAGTTAGATTCATCAACCCAAACATTATTTGGAACATGAACACTCAATCACACGCTGTTCCCACAAAGATGCAGAAGAATGGAATTTGTGGGCTTGAGAATTGTCTTTTTCTGCGACAAAATGACAAATAAATGACACAGATGAGAAAACTTGGTGAAAAATTCCCGGACTTCAACCCAATAGAACACAGTTGAGAAGAAATAGTACAAAAAAATGAGATTCAAGTTTTTTGATTAGGAATGGCATGTCACTTAAATTCATTGATAATCAACTCATGGCTTTTGGGCAAATAATTTTGAACCCGAATTTAAGGACTGAAATTGTACCTGCAAACGTACCTGGATTTTTTTAATGGATGGCTTTAGATTGGTTTCCTGACTTTTTCCAGAATAATACTTTATCTGCAGGTTTCATTAACAGCATTTCACATGGCTTTTACAACTAATTATCGTACTGTACGTGCATTTCTCTCTCGGTTATGGAACAACATTTGCGATAACTATTGTATATAGATAAAATTTTCTGAACAATGGTGAGAAATTGTATCATGTTCCTCAAAACAGCAAAATCAGTGATGTTGCAATGATTGGTAATCACTTTCATTGTACACAGTGCATTCCAACTATAATGTATTTTATATAAGTACATAATGTTGTGGTCAGTGAGTGTGAGTATTTGCAGAAAGACACACAAATATATACACACACCCACGCACACACTCACCTTGCTAATGTGCGACTGGCTTTTTAAACGCCACCTTTTAGTTGGTAATTACAAAGCAATTTGTCATCCTTCTCAGCACTCGCTCTCAAATGTTGATGTCGTTGTTACCGGAGATCTGTGCATTCTACTGGAACAAAGCTAAATAATTCAACACTAATATGCAGTCCACTGAAAATTGATGCCGTGCTGGCGGGAGCGAAAAAGCCCCGAACGGAGGGCTACGTTTTGGTAACGTATTCTTTCTTTTATTATGACTTTGTGTCATTTATTTGCGGCGCAATCCCTACCCTGCGCTTTGATTGTCATTCATCAACATAGTTGCGGGCGTCCAAGTCGTCGAGCCAGGGCAGCCCTCTCCACCAGGCTTACCGCTTAATCCGCCAGCCGCCTGCCCATCGCCGCACACTTTTGAGCCTTGCCCACCACGTGCCACCTAACCCCTGTCTGCCTTTGCCGCCCGTTGCCAACAAAAAGAAAAGACAGAGGTGACATCCCCAATGCTAAAACCAACACAAATGTTGATTTTGTGGACTCACCCACTCAAAAGAGGAACAAGACAATCTCTACGGCAAGAAATGCTTTCAGCAATTGAGTAAAATTGATATATTTTGCACACTAAATTACAGCTGAATCCAAACTTCCATCTTAGCCTTTTGTAATTGTTATAAGCTTTGATTTTAATCGATGTTGGACGACAGTTTGTAAAAAATTAAGTAAGATGAGAAAAAAATTGTTGAGGTGACATCCCCTATCCAAAAAATATGTAATAAAATAAGCACAAATGTTGATTTTGTGGACTCACCCACTCAAAAGAGGAACAAGACAAACACTACAGCATGAAATGCTTTCAGGAATTGAGTAAAAATGATATATTTTCCGCACTAAATCACAGCTGAATCCATACTTCCATCTTGGCCTTTTGTAATTGTTATAAGCTTTGATTTTAATCAATGTTGGAAGACAGTTTGTAAAAAATGAAGTAAGATGAGAAAAAAAATGACGAGGTGACATCCCCTATCCAAAAAAAAAAGTAATAAAATAAGCACAAATGTTGATTTTGTGGACTCAACCACTCAAAAGAGCAACAAGAGAATCTCTATGGCAAGAAATGCTTTCAGCAATTGAGTAAAAATGATATATTTTCCACACTAAATCACAGCTGAATCCATATTTCCATCTTGGCTTTTTGTAATTGTTGGAAGACAGTTTGTAAACAATAAAGGAAGATGAAAACAAATTGACGAGGTGACATCCCCTATCCTAAAAAAACATAAATAGAATAAGCACAAATGTTGATTTTTTTTAAAGAACCAAACCAAGACAATTTCTACGAAAAAGAAATGTTTTGAGCAATTGAGTAAAAATGACATTTTGCTGAACTGATTCCATATTTCCATCTTAGGCATTTGACTTTGTAATTATTATAAGGTTTGATTTTAGGGCTTGCAGGTCATACAGTTTGTAAAAAATAAAATAAAATAAAATGAAATTAAAAATATTGCTGAGGTGACATCCCCTATCCTAAAAAAATACTAAGCACAAATATTGGTGTTTTTTTTGGACTGACCCATTCAAAAGAGCAACATACTCAAAGAGCAACTGAGTAAAAATGATATATTTCTGCACTCAATCACTATACATCCATCTCAGCCATTTTACTTTTCATTTGTTCTGAATTTTGAATTTAAGACTTGCAGTATATACATCAATGTTGGAAACCAGTTTGTTAAAAGACAGACACTTGAAATCTTAAACAAATCGACAGTATCGAGCGGTAAAAAAAAGTATTTCTTTACGCCAAAAGTTGTCAATATATTCATTTGCTCTCAAAATTGACTGCCAGAAAATCCATGTATTCAAGCAAGCCAGATGGCCCAAGACTTCCGGTTCCCAGCCTCTCTGCTCTCACGCTTATCTGCCAAATCCTCTCTCGCCATTGACGCTAAATTAGTGATTGGCAGGTAAGCCGTGAATCCGTTGACCAAATGATTGTCTTAGTTTTCCAGTTAATGGCTGCTCTTCGGGATCTGTTATTTCAAGGTGGCAATCCGGACTTTAGCGCCTTTAAATTGATCGAAGCCCCTTAGTAGTCTTTGTCACGGGTTTTTCCATGTGGCATCCAAGCACCTGCTAATCCATCTTCGGCCTTAAGAATGGTCGAAGACTAGAAAGACTGCTCATATCTGACGGCAATTCCCGGTTTATTGTGACGCCGTTGCAGCAGTTAGAGATGAAACGGATAGAAAAGACGCTTGTTTTTGCCCGAGTGGACTGGACGTCACATGACCCTCCCTTTTGACCATTCATAAAGTCGGGGAAAGCTCATGGTCCATGCAGATCTCTTGCTAATCTGAGCCGGGCCAGCCCCCGTGATGTCACAGATAGCCCCAGCTGCCCGTGTCATCTCGCGTCCCTCGGCCTTTTCCGCCAAAGTCTTCCCGGCCCGCGGGGAGGCGGAGATTAATCCAGCAGCTGCCCCGTCGTCGCCGCCAGGGCCGGTTACAGCATTGTGATCTGATAAGCGACTTATCGATGTTGCTGTAGCTTAAATTGAGGTGGTATTTATAGCCCCCGCTGCAGCACTTCAGCCCCTCATTCACAAATGGAGAAGATGACGGACGGCGCGGGAGGTGTTTATGTCGGAACTGGGATTCCTATGAATAGACCGTGGCTGCTCCGGCTACTGAAAAATTGATCTGCCATGAATGAATAATATCTACATCTTCCTCCAGTGGAAATGAGCGGATAAAATATATATATATTTGAACCCTCTTGGATTCGGCGTTGGTCAAATGATTTTTTTTACCCTGAAACGGCAGTCTATATTCATTCATTTTGTCCGTATTCCCAATATTGATAATATTATTGAGTGACTCTTGGGGAAGCCTTTTCTCGATCGGATCGCACATCTGATCGATTTACGGTCTCCTTCCCTCTCCATTGTTCGTCCTAATTCAATTTTTAAATCTGACTATTCCAGTATTACGATATTCTCAGCATATTCTGCTTCCGTTGTACTCCGAACATAATCACTGACCGGAAACTCATGACGACATCTCATCTTATCATTCCTCCAGTCACAGTTGCCACCGGGTGCGTTTAATCTCCCGCATTTTGACGGCCCTGTCACCCATCATTTCCCACCCCCACTATTCCGACCTGACCCGAGTACATGACCATCTACGATCATAAATCTCGCCAAAGACGTTTTGCTCTTTAACCTTTTTGAGCTGCCGTTCAAGTATCACACCAGTCAAAGCATTAGCTCCCTTAAATACTTGAAGTCCAACCATGTTTAAGGCATTTTAACATTTCGTGCATTGTTCACATGATGTCGGTTAGAATCCCTAGCTATCCTACGACAAGGACAAGTAAGACGACTCGCATATGTTCCTATCTAGGGCCATGGGGGACCTCCAAAATTTGTCCCCCCTTGAGACACTAGTTGTTCCATGATGTCTGTTAGCTGACACTAGCAATAATCCTCACACAATAGCCTCTGTGCAAACTGGCTGGAATGGAGCCTTCCTTGTTTTCAGTCCCACGATGACTTGTTTGGTTTGGGCTCCATTTTTTGGTGTAGATTGCCTGGTTTTCAACATGCAAACATGCAGGTAGGACTCTTTTATTGATTTATTTTCAGACTAGTGCAGAGAAAAGCCTCCGAGAAGCCAGAAACAGTAGCTTCTATTCCGACCGTCTATGGCTTAGCACATTATCCAAGCTGATTGGGATCTAAGAAAACACTGGTTATTTACAGAGGGAGGTTCCTTCCTTTCATAAATCCCTTCTCATTTTGGATACAGGTAAGCAGGCTTTTCATTTTTAGAAAACGCTTTAACAAGTGTAGAAAAACAAGACGTTGTCTTCTGGTCTAAAGAGCTTCACGTTACTTACTTCAGTTCTTGGACACACCAGCTAAGACTGGAAATGTTGACATATAGGATCTATTTTTATGAGGAAGCATGACACTTGTTTCCTTAAATAAGCCATAGCATCCCCAAAAATGTTTTTTTTCTGTTCCGTAATGTCGATGTATTTCGTTCGCCACATTTTGTTTGTTCACCGTAACCCTCACGTGTATGAAAGTGGCAAAGCCGAGGGTGTAAAAGGAGTCGAGCGGCAGCAATGGCAGCCGCAACTGGTGCAATGCAGTACCTGGCAGGGGAACACACAATCTGGAGCACCAACACCGAGGGCTCATTCACAACGCAGATACACAACATCAATCACAGTCTCGGTGAGCTTTCCCGCTTAAAGCCTCTGGCTGGCTGTCGGACGACGCCACGCCGGCTCGCTCATTTCTCGCTGGTGTCTTCCTGGACGTTAATTCCTTGATCACCCACACTTTTCCTTCCATCTCTTTGACCTCCAATCTGTGATTAGTGACGTTGCGCGAGTAGCTCTCACGCGCTATCAGGGCTTCTCTCATCAGCACTCTTTCTCTGGCAGGCATGAACTCACATGAAGTATCCTCCATGAAAATCCCATTTTTACAGCTGGCTTTGGAATTTCCAACATTTTTTTTTCTTTTAGGTTTCAATTAGTGAATAGCACGTCTTCCTGCTCCAGTTCTGAAAATCGGAGAATGGTTCTTGATACAGAGGAACTAATACTTGTCGGTTAAGTGACATTGTTCCACTTGTTCTGCTCTGTATTTTAATTATGGCGCCGTCTTTACGAAGAATTCCATCCGTGTTATGACATTTTCCTGAATTCCAGGGGTGTCCTCAAATAATTTGTTCTCTGAAAAGCATTCTATCGACTATTACAACATCCCCATTGTAGCGTAACTCTTCCTCTTAGCATTATTTTGCTCGATATTTCCCCCCCAAAATACTTTAAAACAGTCCGAGAGCGTCTCATCTTATTAAGCTTGCCCCTCCCCAGCACTAATGCATTGTTAACGCTCCCAGTAGTAATTAAAATAAAATTAGCAGAGTGCCCATCCTAACGCCAGATCGTGATTGAAACTTTTTTTGGGGGTCATCCAAAAAAACCAACTACCCATTTCTTAATATCTCCATACATTTACAAGCTTTGGAAACCACATACTTGGGCAGATAAGGCAAATAATTAAATTCTAATAATCTCAAGAACAAATAGTGCATCTGATACGTTAAAGCGCGGCTAGGACATTTCTTTGGTAAGGAACATGACGACCACCTTCAAGCGATCCCGGTATTAATGTCGGAATCCTCACACACTCTTTTGTCACCCCTCTAATCCAATAAGTCACCTGCGCTTAGCTGACGTCTGGGTGGGCGATTGCGTAACGGCGCCGGATAGCCGACCCGTGTTTCCCCTGGTGACCAAAATGACTACAGAGGTGCCAGTTATTTTTAGCCCCGGAGCACATGCTGAGAGAAGAGAGGACGGGCGGTGGGAAGGAGCGCCCAGCTTGTCACTCCTGGGTAATCCTCGTGGCGTAGCCTTGAGGATCATTAAAATAACAAGAGGTGTAAAGTAAGAGTAGGGGTTCGTGTATCGCTAGCCGGAAAGTGCGAGTCGTAAGGTGAGAGTTAGTTGGTTAGTCGGGAGCTCGGTTCTCACTTTCCATTTTAAACTTGAGCTCACATTGAAGATGTTCTTCTTTGTCATTGTCCCCGCAACACCGCCAACCAAAAATATTCGGGTTATTTATTGCAGTTACAATGAGCTTCTATCAGAAATGGAGGATAATGAAATTCTTATCAAGCTCAAAGCTGTCGTCTAGGACAGTATTGCATGTATTATTTTGAACGCCTTCCATAGAAATGTATTTTCAAGGCTTATTTTTGGATGAGTAGTTAGTCACACTGTTACCATTTTTTTCTACAGTAATTCTTTTATTGAATCTCGTATGTTATAAGATATCTACATCTATGAAAACTGCGAAATGAAAATAATTCTGTAGCTATTTGCCTCTGCAGAGTCGAAACCGACTACCATATTTTGCCGTTTAATATACCCAGGTATATTAAATGATTTTTGCTTTTTTGAGCCTCCCGTTTGTGCACCATTTAATATACCCGGGTATATTAAACGGCAACTCGGCTTTTTTGGCAAGATTTGTATGGCGTTCATGGAGGCATAATTATAGATACTTAAGTTCATTAAAATTTCAAGTCAGACTTTATTCAGCAGTAAGTCGTTTTAACCTGAGCAGTAAGTAGTTTTAATCTACAAAACGTTGATGGACCCCGTCACGGCATAAAGAGTGCGTAGTGGATCGTACCTTCCCGTTTGTGCGCCATTTAATATACTCCTGCCGTTTAATATACCCCTGCCGTTTACTATGCCGGGTATATTAAATGGGGGGGGGGGGATTGTGTATATTAAACAGCAAAATACGGTATGTATCAAATGGGAAGAATTCCAGCAGGGGCAGCAGTAGTCGAGACTTGTTGACTTTATCATGCGACGAGTTGGAATACAAAATTGAAAGTGTGCCAGAAAAGCAAAAAAAGTCTCAAAGAAAATGACCACACAGGTTCAAACTGGAGGCAACTGTCATCATCACACGGTGCAATTGATGAGCTCAACACCGAAGCGTTAGCGGATTTTTACAGGTGTACTTTTGGCGATGGGCCAACAATGCCACTCAAACCTTGTTATAGTGTTTTTTGTGATGAGTCAGATTCTTTGTAGACATAATTTAACAACCTCGGTGGCACTTATAATGGCGCGAGAAATCGTAAACGGAGTCTTTTGAACGTTTTGACTGAAAAGGGGTACCATTTTATTCCACCATGTTGTCCTATGCTTTGTCTCCTGTGAAATATACTTTCAACACGTTATTAATTTGAATACATTTTCTTTTATTTGTTCCCTCATCAGGATATGAGAAGACAGAGGACGCTTCAGAAAAGACATCTTTAGCAGATCAGGAAGATGCTCGATTGATTTACCTCAACCAGCCACAGTTTACAAAGTTTTGCAACAACCGGGTCAGGTAAGGATGACTTTTTCTACAAAATAACCATATTTTCAGTCTTCACTTAAAAAGGCTAGCATTTGCTCGCCTTTCGTGAGTAGCTTAGCAATTATTATTTTTTCTGTCTCTGAACGTTGTAGTCAGAAAATTCCGGTAGTTGAATTCAACCCCAATGATCATGTGACTTTTAGGCTTTTTGAAGTAATGATAGTCTGTTTATACAAATATAGTATGAATAACAATGAATATTTGGCTTCCAGTTGCTGTTGGCATTTCGATTGCTTACGTAGCATTAAGATACAACTCCATAAAGTCAGCACTGACTCTTCCTCTCGGAGGATTGTGCTGCTTTTAGCATGAAAGGTCAAGCGTGTCAAGTTAGGCCATTCTCTGTCAAGGAATATTACTGTTGGCATTCTGGCTGCACGACTTTTGTATACGCAGGCACGCATGTACATACATATACAACACCCCCATACACACAACTCAACCGAACATTAACCATCAACCAAACAAGAAGGGTCCAGTGACCGATTATTTTCAAGATACACACACGGATGCTTGTGCAAAAGCCTTTCATAGTTGTTTTCAGTCCAGGATATTTAAATACTAAAATACAAATGGAGAGTGTGAAGATGCATGTGTGGACATGACCTCGATCAGATCTATTTACGAAACATATTCCAAAACAAAGACTGACTTCAAAACGTCTTGCCCTTAGAATGCCTTCCAAACCGGATTTAGATCGCTAAATCAGGGACTGGTCTAACCAGTTGGTCCAGGTCGCAAAGACTGTGTGTGTGTGTGGGTAAGCATGGGGGTGTGTTTGCAGCTGTGTTTACCTTACATCAGATGCACAATGATGCACTCTCACCTTACAGTCGTGAATAGACATTGTCTGATTACGCCTTGTCCTCTTTTGTGTTATTCCCAATGGGTCTACCAATTTTTTTATTGCTAGTCTTTTGCGAACAGTATGTCCAGTACGAGCCTGGAACTGAGTATATTAAAATAATTGGCGTACCTTAACCACATGGAAAATGTCTGTGTGAACATTATCGATGAAACATTAGGCTTTCAAGTTAAATATTGCTCCTATGGTAGTAATTATTCAGCAAACATGCAGTATCATCATTAGGAAGTAATCCTCCAATAGGAAGTCTGCTCAACATTCTTTGTCACACAGTTGTAGTACTGCCTGGTCAGATTCAAAACAGAGTCGGAATGATTGAATAACCATCTAGTCGATACCGGACGATTGGTATTTCAGGCAAGATGAGCGTTGCGTTGGACGATAGGAACGATAAATCCGAGGCTTAAAAGCTAAAAGCTAAAACTTCAACCAGATTTGCCACCCACCGTTTCTACGCCACCTCAAGGAAGGACTAGACTTGTCGCTAAGCGCGATCACTCCACAATATGGTCATCGTTCCCTTTACTATATTAAACCGAGACTGAAGACTGTGAAATGTTCCAGACCACATTGCCTATAATCATTTCATATTGTGTATATAGTATATCTATACAGTCTGTCTCTTGGGAACCCCGAGTGGCTCGCTAATTAAAACAAACCGATCAATATACCATGGTTCAGTCTGCTGCCAACACTTGACAGCCAACACAATGTATATAACACACACACATACACAAAAAAAGCTAAATGAGTGATGAGTCTTGCTGACAATATTACGAAAAAGGGGAGGATTTTTAGAGATGACATTGTATATTTTATTTTTCAATCTTTTTGATGTTTACAGGTTAGGAATATGAACTCACTTACCTTTTTGTCACAAGAGAAGCTAAAATCTGTTACCTTTTAAATGGCAAAAATGTGATCTAAAAGTATATTGGTCTTACGTATCAAGGTTTTTTTTTACTGAGTGTGGTACCAATCAGGATAATTAATCCAAAACACTTAGTCCCTTGTAGCTGATGAAAATGCATTTTATGAAGAGTCAGCCAGTGAGTGCAAAAATGAAATGTGCTTCGCGCCTCGTGCCTTATTTAAAGAATGACGTTTATTAGTTTGAGTCATACTTTGCAAAGAAAGTGTTTTTGGCTAAGGAAAATGTTCCTTCTTTTAAAAATACCAGATTATTAAAAGTGCAAATAACTCGTAAACCTAGCTATCACTGGGTTTACTTGTGTGGGTTAGGGTATATTTGTAAGAGTGCGATCGTACAAAACATTGATTTGAAAACTGACAATCGTTAATATTCATTGTTTCTCTGCTTGCAGTACGGCCAAATACAATGTTCTCACCTTCCTCCCGAGGTTCCTCTACTCGCAATTTAGGAGGGCGGCCAATGCTTTTTTCCTCTTCATTGCACTTTTACAGGTAAGACTTAGACAATAGTAACATGCAAACTGCTGTTGTTATGATAGCAATTTTCCACAAAACTGTAAATTTGGATCAATGTTTTTCTGTAAGAATCTCGTCTACCTTCAGCTTCAATTTGTTGACATTAGTATGCAAGTCGTGGACCGTTTTGTATTGACCTAGACGCCATTTGCAAAGGTCCCGTCTGTAATTTTGGAGCGTATACAGTCGTAAAGAGGCGTACGCACACACGGATACACACTCAGACATGAAAACATTATGCTACCTTTGCTATGAATAATACATGCAATATTATGCCGGCTAAAATGGATTTCAATTTGTTTAGTGTCTCAGTGATCTTTATATGTCACATTACATTGAAAATGCCTTGAGCCGCAATGGAAAGTGTGTGTTAATGTCTTATAACAGTTGGAATGGTGTTTTTTTC
Organism: Stigmatopora argus; assembly: GCF_051989625.1. Lineage (NCBI taxonomy): Eukaryota > Metazoa > Chordata > Actinopteri > Syngnathiformes > Syngnathidae > Stigmatopora > Stigmatopora argus. Next base: position 17,650,296 of record NC_135395.1, read on the forward strand.
GAGTTTTTTGCTACTGTGATGGCTACTGTTGTTTTTCTCTGGCAATGAGATTCAAAGTAGGACAGGTCCATCCCTCTCGAAGATAAAAGCAGGAGAGGGAGGATTCTTCGCCTTAGTTCCCACACACGGCGTTCCCCGTTAAGAGCCTCCGTTGCGTGACCTTGAAGTCGCCGCTTTGAAAAGCGGTTTCCGCATCTTCATTTGTTGGTCGCTCGATAGTGCAACCTTGAACAAAAAAACAGAGAATGAGAGATGTCAAATTAATAGCAAGTCCGATCATCCACGTTAGCCGATGCAGTCTTGGGGATTGAACTAACTTGAAACTATTCAGGATTTCAGGTAAAAATAAATATATCAGTTCTTAGGAAATGCAAGCGCTAGTTGTGGCTACAGGTAGCTTTTCATCCCCTTGTTGTATTTGGTGCTCAGTTTATGTTCTCTAGATTTTTAATGTTTTTTTTTTCTTTTTTCTTCAGCAAATCCCAGATGTATCTCCCACTGGTCGCTGGACAACATTGGTACCTCTGCTTTTTATCTTGGTGGTGGCTGCTGTCAAGGAGGTCATTGAGGACCTGGTAAGAACAATTTCAAATATAGTCTACCTTGTGTCCTTTCCGAACTTGGACATTCATAGCAGGAAACAATGACGGTACACGTCGGTACACGTGATCTCGACTCAGACATCAACACATACACTAAGTCACGTGTCAAAGTGGCGGCCCGGGGGCCAAATCTGGCCCGCCTCATCATTTTGTGTGGCCCGGGAAAGTCAATCATGAGTGCCGACTTTCTGTTTTAGGATCAAAATAAAATGAAGAGTATAGATGTATATTCAATTTCCTGATTTTTCCCCTTTTAAATCAATAATTGTAATTTTTTAATCATTTTTTCTGTTTTTAGTTCAAAAATCATTTTGTAAAATCGAAAATATATTTTAAAAAAGCTAAAATAAACATTGTTTTAGATCTATAAAAACTGAATATTCAGTTCTTTTAATCAATTTATTTAAAAAAAATCTAAATATTATATCTAAAATGGTCCAGCCCACGTGAAATCAAGTTGACGTTAAAGCGGCCCACGAACCAACCCGAGTCTGACACCCCTGCACTAAGTGTACACAAACAAGAACACACTTCATATCAGAGCTTTGCCGGCCAGTCTGGAAAACCATTGAGTTAATGAACATATTTATTGAATGCGCCAAAGCGGTGGTAAAGTGTGAACTCAGTGTACCAGACTGGGTTGCACCGGGTCTGCAACGTAATCTTGTCTGCAGGTCCCAGTGGACAACTACACTATACTGTCTGATTCCATCTCGAGTGAAGGCGCTAGCACAGTACTTTTCCCTTCCTGCTCTCTTGAGCTAGAAAAACAAGGAAGGCAATTGGGCGTTCTTGAACCCCGTCTTTGGCGATGAAGGTCAGCCTCGCTCGCATCTGCTACCGTATTTGTTTACACCTCAGCCGTTGACCTTATAAGGCAAATTCCCAATACAGTCCAGACAAGAAACACTGGTTCTTCTCCGTGTCCGTTATTTGTTAGCGCCACTCATTCCGAGCACTGTTTTTTTCGCGTCGCGCCGAAAACTTTTCCCGGGCCGCGTGCTGCTGATGAAAGGTTGAAGCCCAGTGACACTGTCCGCCTTTTCATTTCACACAACAGCGCGTTTGCGGGATTCGCGAGACGTGATTCGGTCCTAGCATCAAAAGCGATTCCCCAATTAGCTTTTAATTGTATCAGCGCCGGAGTGAATCGGCGCAAGCGAGCCAAGTACAAACAGTTAATCTTGTAGGGGTCATGAGAGGATGCCTCCACGCCTCTCTTATCAGGGACAGCATACGTCGGGGGGGCTGGAGACCACTTGACAAGACCTCAAAGCTCATCACTGTTGACGGCGTTACTGCGTTAGCAATCAAGTGGGACGCAAGGGCAAGTCGTAGTGCTGATTTGGAATCAGACCTAACTCGGACACACGATTGGTTTGTTTGCTTTTTGCCTCTTGTGTCCCTCCGGGGTTCCCTTCCTCTTGTGACCAGCTGCGAGTACGTTGTTATCAACCCTTGTCTGTCTATTTAAACCCTGTGTGTTTGTTAGTCTTTGTCGGATCTTCTTCTTTGTTTTTACCATGCCATGTCTTCCTGTCAGGTTCGATTTTGTGATTTCATTTCTAAGTCTTTGTTATTTTCTAAAGATTATTTCCTTAAGAATTAAAGTGTAGTTAGAGCACTCCATTCCAAGTCCTTGACTACTTCTCTGCATTCTTCACCTAGACTACGTTCCACGCTCGACGTCCCACCCGAGACGTAACACCTCCCAGTTTTACAATATGTCTACAGACTAGACGCAGACCTCCACCAAGGCCTTGAAGTCTTACTTGTCCTAAAAGTAATGTTTTAGAAATAATGTCACTCCAACCGCACATGGCATTTTCAAAGCAGATCCCCGTTCTGGATGTTGTGGGTCAGTACGCAAAATTAATTCCTCGATCTGCAACCTCGTCAAGATTCATGCCAGTATTTAAAGAGGCTCTACTTTTCAGTTTATGAGTTTTTTTCTTCATTACCAACGGAATGTCACTGGTGGGAACCATTTCTAATTATGAATCGTCCTGCTGTTATTTCGATGTGCTAAATGAGCCACTATGCCAACAGCCAGCGCCAGGTTACGACTTTTACGCTTTCCCCTCAATCACAGCGCTCTAATGCGCTTGTCATCCGTTTGTGATTTTTCCTTGTAATACTATTTGCATAATCAGTGTTCCATTTTCTTTTTTTTTACTCTAGAAACGCCACAATGCTGACAGTGTTGTCAACAAAAAGGAATGTCAAGGTACAGAAAGCATTGCACCAATGCTATTTTTTTATGCTATGTAATATGCTATTCTGCTTCCTTTTTTCATATCTTTGTTCTCCATCTCTTTCACGTCACAGTGTTACGAAATGGAGCCTGGGAGATTGTACATTGGGAGAAGGTATGTTAGAATAATGCTTTATATATATATATATATATATATATATATATATATATATATATATATATATATATATATATATATATATATATATATATATATATATATATATATATATATATATTATAAAAAGTCATTAGCCTTACCAAAAAGTGGAAAAAGAAAATTAAAGAACCAAAAGTTGGAACATTTGACCAATAACTTGATGCATAGAACTCAAAAACACATTGTTTTTTCCCCCCTTTAGACCAAAAGCCTGAAAATCAAGTAATTGAATTATCGTATTCTGTGAAAATGGAACTTTTAATTTTATTTACTGGGATTGTGTATATTGCCATAGGTCAGAAAATACACAGTACATTCATTCACTATTAATTAATTCATTTTCCATTTTTTTGCCAATACCAGCTGACTATATTGACAACAATTGCTGGCGCTGAAACAATAGTTTTGAGAAACTATTTAATCAGAATAATACATTTTATTGCACTATTTGAATGTGCATAATTTTCTTGCTAAATGAATGTTTGATTCACATAAAAGCAACTTATTTTCTCCTTGATTCTCAAATATTTGGTACCCCTTTCTCATAGTATGCTACTCTTTGCCTATTAGTGTCTTATGGTTTAACGGTTCTTTTGGCCATCGTTTTCACTGCGATGACCAAGCAATCTATTTTCACAGGTCGTGGCGGGCGACATTATTAAAGTAAATGACCGCGATTTCGTGCCTGCGGATGCCGTGCTTTTGTCATGCAGGTATATCCAGTCCACTCTGATGACCGCCTAGCAGGATGCTGTCCATCCTTGATCTCTTTTCCACCTTCCAAACGCTCGTCTCCATTCTAAAGAAATGATGGTTTCCCGACTTGGCTTTGCCTCCGTATTGTCACTGCAAATGAATACTAACCAATATTTCTAGCTGTATGCCAATCATTTCTTTAGCTGGGACAAAAAAATATGTGGATTTAGTTGCTTTCCCTTTGAAAAGGAAGCCCAAAGAAGGATCCTCAAAATTGACAAAGTTTCTTTTCGCCTCTCACGTGTTTGCTCTTTGTCTTTGTCTTTCTTCTCCGTTCCCGCCGCCCTTCCTCTTCACCCTCGCACTCGCTCACGCCAGGTGTCCGTCGGGGAAGTAGTCCGAGCCGCCAACGGCGATCACCTCCCCGCTGACCTCGTCATACTGTCGTCCAGGTCAGGAAAAAACAAAAGCGTTTCTGAGGCAACCGCTTTTACAAAGACGGACGGGCGGGACATTTTGAAGCGGCTCTCAGAAGCGCCTTGCATGCTAATCGGCTTTTGATTATCACCTCTCTGATGGTGCATGTTCCCATTTTCAAGCCTCTTTTAACTATTGCATGGCACCTGCACACTGCCAAAGTGCGCATTTCCCATTTTATTATTTTTTTGCATGCTGCCAAAGTCCAAGAATGAAATATACACCAAATTTTGCTCTTACTCCAGAATGTTCTTCCCTTTTTAAAATGAGTTTAGGGGAAGTTGACATTTCGTATTTGGACACTAGATAACGAGCACTAATGCATGTATATATACAAGTATATAAATATATAAGTATATATGTATATATATAGTATAGTATAGTATAGTATATAGTGTGTATATATATAGTGTATATATATACACACACACATACGTGTGTATATATATATATATATATACATGTATATGCCTGTGTATGTGTGTATATGTATGTGTATGTATGTATATGTATGTTTGTGTATCTATATGAATATTTGTATATATGTGTATGTATATATGTGCATGTGTGTATATATATATATATATATATATATATATATGTATGTATATATATACGCACATATATACACACATATATATATATATATATATATATATATATATATATATACACACACATATATATATATATATATATATATATATATATATATATATATATATATATATATATATACACATACATGTATAAACATACACATATATACATATATACACATGCATGTATTTTGTCTTATCACATTGAGTTGTTAACAGGACTGTTTGTATATAAAAATAACTCTTTATTTTAAGAAGCTACCTTCTAGCCATCACATATTGAATTGCAAAGACCAAATAAAAACCTGTGTTCTGGTCTTTGTGGATGACCCTCTTCCCACATTGGGAACGAGCCTCTCCAAAACAAAGTAGCTAACGGTTTCTTGGTATGCTCCAATACTGGGCCCGCCTGCGCCTAAAATCTGTCAGAGGGCGATTTGTCCACGCTGCTTTCTGTGCACTGCACGCCTTCTCACACTGTGGTTTTCTTTCTTCTTTGTCTTTGCAGTTTAGTCTCGTTTAAATGGCCTGCAAACAAAGCATGTTCCTCATTAGAAGCTTAATGTAGTACCTCTTGCGCACAGCAATCTTGTCTAATTTAGTGGACTAGTCTAGACTCGTACTTGGTGATAAGATGGGCCACCTTATATTTCCTTGGGTGTTAGATACTTTTCATGTATGGACATATTTTAAAGATCTGTTTTTTTTCCCCTCGAAGTGAACCTCAGGGGATGTGCTACATTGAAACGTCAAACTTAGATGGCGAAACCAACCTCAAAATTAGACAGGTAACAATGTTTTATTTTTGGAATTATTTCATTATCATGACTGTTGTCTACAAATCAACAGGGCCTCCAAATGACGTTCGATATGAAGGACATCGACAGCCTGATGCGTCTCTCGGGAAAGATGGAGTGCGAGTGCCCAAACCGACATCTGTACGAGTTTGTGGGGAACATTCGACTGGATGGACACAGGTGGCGCGCACGTCTTAAGATGGAGATTTGGTCTAATTGAGGCACTTTTTGACTCCCAGGATTTTTTTCCATACCAACGGGGTGCCATTGTCCGTCGTAGATTCTCTTCTAGGGGGCGAAAAGTTGAGGAAATGAATGGACGGCGTGTTGTTTTCCGTATCTACCTGAAAAGCCCTGGGCTCTTTGCATAATCCATTTGAACCTGTTTAGAAAGGAAAGTTTTTCTGATCCATTAGCCTTGGAGCCGCGGAAGGCACCTGCTTTGCTCAAATTCAATTACGTGTTTGTTCAAAGCCGCTGCCACTGGAAGGAAAATGCATTTTTATGAGACTCTGGATGCCCTGTTATGACATTATGATTTGATCATCCAAGGACTCCAAAAGCTTCCCTGAGTAAGCAATTTCCAAGAGTAGTACATTTGGCTCTTAGAAGGTTTAACGACGTCCCCTTCTTTTTGTGTCGTAAATCATTTCGGAATTGGCGATTACAACACGTGACTACACAGCAACAGCTTTTTTTCTTGAAATAACGCAGCCAGTTGCTTTAGCTTGTTGTTTGAGTTTACGTTTGATTTGTTTAATAAGGGACAGCACATATTAATGAACGTAAATAGGTGAGATTGTAGTTGAGGGCTAATTTCCATCTTTTAGTCCCTTGTATAAATTGAAGATAAACACACCACATTCATGGTGACCAGATCTCATGTGGGCCGGACCATTTTAGATATAATATTTAGATTTTTTTAAATAAATGGATTAAAAGAACTGGATTAAAAGCCCTGAATATTCCGTTTTTTATAGATCTAAAACAATGTTTATTTGAGCTTTTTTAAAATATATTTTTAGATTTTACTAAATGATTTTTGAACTAAAAACACAGAAAAAATGGATTAAAAAATGACAATTATTGATTTAAAAGGGGAAAAATCAGGAAATTTAATATACATCTATACTCTATATTTTAATTTGATCCTAAAACGGAAAGTCGGCACTCATGATTTACTTTCCCGGGCCACACAAAATCATGCGGCAGGCCAGATTTGGCCCCCGGGCCGCCACTTTGACACGTGGCCTAGAGGTTCAGAGAACGGGAGTTGACGGATGCTAACTGGTATGAAGAGAGAAGGTGCTTTGGCTAATTTAGCACTCTTTTTGAAGGGAACTACACAGTCACCTCTAGAGCCAGCCAGTTTAGTGACTTAGGCGTCAACAGTTGGAATGCTGGCTTTCCACGGCCTAGGTCGAAAATATAAAAATAGGATTCAATGCAGTTGGGGAATTGTGACATTTTGATAACAAATGTATTGATTTTGGTTTTGAATTTCCCTTCCAGCACAGTGCCGCTCGGTCCAGACCAGATCCTGTTGAGAGGAGCCCAGCTACGAAACACACAGTGGATCCACGGCGTAGTGGTCTACACGGGCCATGACACCAAGCTTATGCAGGTACGACGGGGGCGCTTTGCGTGGATTGTACTTCTATTCTATTGTCCACTTTCGGTAGGAAATTTGAATTGGCTACAGGACTGGAAATGGCTTTAATCTCAAATGAGGATAGTTCTTGTTGAATGAAGCTCAGCTATTGGAAAGCTACGTCAGGTATTACTTTCAGTTCCAGACGCTCTAATCCTTGGGGAACTTTTGTAGCGTGAGGAACCATGACTGATCATTTCTGTCAAAATGGAGGCCAGCGTCTCCACTATACCGCTGTTGAAACTTTATCATTAAAAAAAAAAATCCCAGTCAATTGGGAAAGAAATTACTGTTAGAAAGGGCGAAAAAATGGTCACATTTAATGCAACTTTTCTTACTTCCAATCTGAGCACAGATATCCCGGTTTCATAGATGTTCGCATGAGTGTGAATGTTTTTTTATGGTAAATATCTGATAATATCCAAATCACCTTTGACCCCAGAGAGGATACGAAGTAAAGAAAATAGATGAATGTATGGTATTTAAAATATACAGGTACACGATATCATTATTATAAGTGTTATGATTGAGATTTTAATGAGCCGAGTATGGCTATAAAATTGCAATTTCCATGTGTATAAATGACTATAATAATCAGAAAGTGATTATAGGTTCAATTAGTAGCTGATGATTTTAATATTCGAATGGAATTGAATGCTTTTATTGTCATTGAACAAGTGTAATGAGTTTTGACAAAGTTCCTTTTTTGCCGTATGGTACTTTTCTGCATGAAATATTCCATTTGAGCAGGTAAACATTGTTGTTTCTAAAAGTATAGAAAGTTAGGGGACATTATTAGTAGTGGAAGTGATAGGTTTATTAATAGGTATACATTAATATAATATAAAACAATACAAGGAAGGCATCGGGCACATCTTTGGCGTTAACTTGCAAGTGAGAATCAGTCCTCAAGTTGCTCAGTGCTATATTTAGTATTATAATTTATATTTAAGGCTTATATAAGTATATTGAAGGTTTATATAAGTGCATTTGTATGTTTAAGGCTTGTATAAGTAACACACATTGGTTTGTACTGGAAAAAAAACATTTAATAAAATGGAGAGAATACATACAGTACTGTATACATACATTAGAGAGAAATTTACTAGAAACTGGCCGAAAGAAGCTATCTAATGACTATTGCAAATGATGCGGTAGCACTGTATGGCATCATTCAATTGATTTGCAAACTCTGTGCAACGTTCAATATTTGGGTCCTGCTGCTCGAGCTTTATGTTTATAAATGGTACTGATGGTCGAACGATTCAAGTTGTATTCCCGTGCAACGCGCATCAAGCTTCGTTATTATTGCCACTCATTTCAAATGAAATGGCTTGCCTCTTCCTTGCACCTCCCTCAATAGAAGCCTTTCGCTTTTCACCAACCATATTGAATAATGGATGCACGAGATTTTTAATGATAAAAATGGAAAAGGTTCTTTGCGTACTGGAGATATGTTCACGCACTTCCGCATTGCGACGAAGTGGGCAGAAGGAGGTAGATGATGGGTGAGCTGAGCTCTCACAAAAAAAGGCGCGCAATACAAAATCGAACTTACGAACATTTTTCGACATGAACGCAATTTGCAGACATTTTCGTATGTACCGTTGTTCGTAACTCGAATGTTCGTAAGTAGGGGAGCGTCTGTACTGAGCTTTTGTCTGCTTATAATAATTTAATGTATCACATATACAATATAATGACTAATATTCCACTCATACATATAATGATTAATACGCACGCACATATATAATAATATCCCAGAAGAACCCCATCATGAAGTTATTTCTCCATCCCCTTGTATTTACTCATTGTTTTTCCACTGGCGTTGTCAGAACTCTACTCGTCCGCCGTTGAAGCTGTCCAACGTGGAGCGCATCACCAACTTTCAAATCCTGGTCCTGTTCGGCTGCCTGCTGGCCATCTCGCTGGTCTGCTCGGTGGGGCAGACCATCTGGAAGTACCGGTGCGGCAACGACGCCTGGTACATGGACCTCAACTGTAAGCGTCTCAATCCGAGGCCTCGCGGTGCCTCTCATTGCACATATTTGAGCTCACTTGTGTTCATATCGGCTTATTTCTATCTCATTTTAATTTACCCCCTCCGTCCCCCCCACTTAAACGCCGCTACGTGCGCGCGCGTCTCCCGCTTTTGGTTCAGTTGCCTCCGTTAAAAAAAAAACAATGACAAGTGAAATAAATATGTGGCAATGCGGGAAAGAGCAGATTCCCCCCGCCGCGAAGCGATGCTCAGATGTGTCGAGCGAATGAGAAATGGTTGAATATCACTGCGCTGCTGTACTTTTTGGTTCTCTTTCTAACGTTGTGTTTGATTTTGTTTGTTTTTTTCTTTGTTGTCGTTTTTTTTAACAGCTCCAGGTAACAACCATTTAAAAGCCTTGGCCATCCGTGAATGACCTCCCCCCCTTACTAACCCCTTACCGAAGCTCTGCCTTTGCTAAGCAAACGAGGTCCCCCACGCTCGCCCCCCCCCTATACGGTTGCCCAACTTTGTTTGGGCCCGTTGCCGTGGAGAAGCTCGTGCCAGGGATCCAACGATAGGTGTTCCCCTCCAGCTATCTCTCTCTCTCTCTCTCTTACACCTTGGTCTAGTTTATTTTCAGTGCCTGATGCAAACAGTGTGTCACCTTTTCTCCATTTTGTTTTATTTGGGGGGGGGGGATTTTGGGGTCTTCCTTTTGTTTCGTGCCACGCGGAACACTTTGTAAACCGGGTTAAAAGTAAGCACACCTCGTTTTTCCTCTACAGCAAGTCTTTTTTAAAAAAAAAAATATGTTCCTTCCAAAGACTGGAGATTTTAATCCGGAAACTGTTGGCAGGATTCAGATTTTTTTTAGGAATTGAGCGGGTGTCTGACATTTTTAACCCCTTTATGCCCCCCCAAAAATCTAATTTTATTGTGCTTTTTTAAGTAGAATGATTATTGATCAAATAATATATATTTTTTGAACACAAATTAGGGACACTAGGCAACTATGGTTAAAAAATACAAAGCATGGAGTCTGCTTTGATTAGAAATGTCACTAATTTGCAACAATAGGCATCAAAAGGGTTAAAAATGTCTCTATTGTCATCTTTTCCAATTGAAAGGCAAGGGGAGTCATGCAAATAGTGTTTTGCTTTCAAACATGATTATTGGCAAAACGGATTAAATGGAACATCTGTCAAAGAGTCGACATTATAATCGGATACAATAGTTTTTATTTTTTGTTGATTCCTACATATCTAGTGGCATTTTCTGAATCGCTTATCCCTTACAAGGGGTTGCTGGAGCCTATCCCAGCTCACCACGGGTCGTCACCACGCTGAATCAGTGCTCAGCCAATCACATGGCTCCAGTGCCACAGTATATAGTATTAGATAAAAACTGCTGGGATATACATTAATTTTCCCATATTGATTAAATTAACATCTCACCCAATACATTTGATTTAACTCTCAGCTCTGAACCACATTCTATTTTTATTCTTTGAACTGTCTTAAATCACATTATTTTCCACCCCTAATGTTCACATTCACCTATACTTCCACCAATTTTTATACTACAATATATATCCCCTAATCCTAATTTATCACACATTTTATTGGAAGAAAAACACATTTTCGTGGCATGACTTCTCCGGCCTTTTTTACACCTCAATCCAGCTAAATCATAATATTTGATATCCCGACGATTGCTCAATTGAATATTTTAGCGACTTTCTGGTTTGCCCCCCGGTTTGCAAAGTGTTCATCGGGGTACTTTGGCCATTACTAGGGCTGTCGGAGAGGTTTGTGTCCTGGTCAATTTGAACCTGCGTTACGACTGGCGCGCTCCCTCCATTGGGACTTTATTGGTCTTGGGAACAAGTTTTCAACCGGTTTCAAATGCTTTTCGGGGGCAGCGCGAGTCATAAAGCAGGGCTCCATCTTGAGACTGATAATACCTCCATAAGGAGCTCGTTGAGACTCTTTCCAGTGCACATTGTCCAGCCTGTGATAAAAGAGAGCGGCGGAAAGCCTTTTCAAATGCTTTTGCATCACAGCCAACCCGCCAAAGCAAAAAGCATTGAAGCCCCGCCCCGCCGTTCGCCCACCGAAGGGACCAATCGTGTTAGGCGGGCCGGCCGGCCGACCGCGCACGCCATCCTGCCGGCCGGCTTGTATGTCATTGAAGCCCGCTGAATAATTAATGTGACTTTGAGCCGGTCACAGAGTGCTCAGGGTGGACGTCGTTGACATTAAACCTGCACGCCGACATAACGTCATGCGCAATGAGGCCAAATTGAGCGTATTTGTCAAGGTTTATTCAATTCGGGATAACTTTTCAATTGTTTTTTTTTCTATTGTCGTAGTCTAAATCGTTTAAATGTTCAAATTGCATTGTTCCAACGTAAGATTTTCTTTTACTAAAAGCTTTTTTTAGCATTTAAAACAGATCTAAAGTATAACCAGAATTAATTTATTTTCGTTTTTCCAGTTGAATTATTTTTATTCAATTCTTTCATTTATTAATTTTATTCCTTTGTTAAAAAAATCTAGAATATAGTAAGAATATAGTTTGTGCACATCGTGTTTTGGGTCATTTAGGCCACATTTGGATTCCAATCCCATTTTATTAATTTTATTCCTTCATTAAAAAAATCTAGAATTTAGTAAACACAAGGGGCAAAAACGATAGAAATATGGCATCCAGATTTATGCACATCTTGTTTTGGGTCATTTAGGCCACATTTGTATCCCAAATCTTAATATGAAGTCCATCTATTTGCATTGCAGGTCTTCATCACGTTAATTTCTATTTTATTTCGTTTTTTTTAAATGACCCCAAAATAGTCACAAGCCCTACAAAAGGTAAATTTTACTTTGAGGGAACTCCTCATACTCAAATATACTTTATACATGTCGCCAATACGTAAATACATAAAAAAGTGATTTTGGCAAGCAAAACATCATCCGTCCTGTTAAGCGAAAGAAGCTAACGTCATCCGCCCGCTCTTTTCCACTCCTTGTTGGTTGACAATGTGCTATGGACTGAATTTCCCCTCCTTTTTGTCTTGACAGCATCCAATACGTACGTTTGTCTGCCCCACCCCCTTCCACACTTTTGAGATTCCCCCCGTATTTGTCGTACCAGTAGCAGTATCGCTTCCACCCTGCCATCCGTGTGTTTGGTTTGTTTTGCACATTTTCACGGCAAAGGGACAGCAAAACCCCCCTCCCCACCCCGTCCCTCCCTCTCCAAGCTAAAATCACGTTGGCTTGAGGGAGGTCATTCTCGCAAAGCTGTGGAAAGGTAAATGACATCCCTCTTTGTTTTCACGTTTGGTGTCCGTGGGGTTGTCTGTCCATTCTTGCCATTTGGGGGGCGTGGTATCATTTTGCATAGTGCTTCATTTGGAATTCATTGCCTGATTCATGCTGGATGCCAAGGCTGCCGCCGCTGCTGCTGCTGTGACACTAATAACAATGACGACACCTCAGTCCCTCACTGTCAATCTACGGGACGGGAAATTTGGCTCGTGGGTGAAAGGACGGGCTCGTTTCCAGCTAATGCTCCGTGTTAGCCCAAGACACTCTCCCTGCTTTGGGTTAATAAGGACCATTGGCTGGAAGCGGCCGCGGGCTCTGAACATTTAATTAACGGGTGCCGTTTAAAACAGTGCCGACGACGATCGCCCTCCCACCGTTTATCGTTTCCCGTGTCTCCGAACCCGTCTCCCCTCGATAGATGGCGGTGCGGCAAACTTTGGCCTCAACTTCCTGACTTTCATCATCCTCTTCAATAACCTGATCCCCATCAGCCTTCTGGTCACGCTGGAGGTCATCAAGTTCATCCAGGCCTTCTTCATCAACTGGGTGAGCCAAGGGTTAACTTATTGGATCGATTGAAACTAATACGAACTTTTTTCCAGTTAGACTTTTTAACCGTCGCGTTTCCGTCCACAAATTGGCGAGACCGTTGTTCTTTCTGACCCCGACAGGACACGGATATGATCTACGAGCCCACGAACACGCCCGCCATGGCTCGTACGTCCAATCTGAACGAAGAGCTGGGCCAGGTAATACACAACTTCCTCTCGAACGTTATATGATCAATTTCCGTTTTTCAATGTCTTCCCCTCCTATGCAGGTGAAGTACATTTTTTCGGACAAGACGGGCACCTTGACCTGCAATGTCATGCAGTTTAAGAAGTGCACCATCGCCGGCGTGGCTTACGGGTACGTCTTTAACATCTTATTATTTTTTTCTTCCTTGCTTTCTGCTGTGTCACCTTCATTAGTGGGCCACACATTGTTATCTCTCCTCCCATTAGCAGCTTTGTCACAACTGCTGAGCTATAAATAAAAGGTGCATTGATTTAAGATAGCTCCTCCCCCTCACTTTGCCCAACATTCTGAGAAGCAGAAGCTTTTTCCCTTGACGAAACACACTCATTTAACCAACCAAGAATTACAAAAATCTTGATTAATGTATTGGCTTGAGTATGTAGTGCTTAAATTCGCGTTTATAGTGTATGACTTAAAAAAAAAAAAAACCTTTTTTTAATTGGATTTATAAAGTGCAGGCAAAATTATAGTAAAGATTATTTCAGAACAAATATGAAACTACTATATTTCTTTGAGACATATTCAATAGCCTATTTGGGTAGCCCAGACAAATTGAATTGAATTGATAAGTATAATTAGATTTAAATTTCTCCACAAAGTGCACAAATAACAACAACAAACAAACAGACAAATAAATAACCAATAAATATTAACATAATGTTACATATTCAACGTATGCTGGTTAATATCACATCATAATGTACATTTAGATGACAAAAAATGTAATTTTCCTAGCAGAAAAAAACAAATTTTTAATAGAAAAAATTCCGAAAATCCACCAACGCCCACAATTTGCCGACATCCACCCGCGCACATTTTTGTTTTGCCCCTCCACACACAAACTAGCTTGGCCATATGACGCTTTCTCATGTATTCCCATCACAGATGTTCTATTTCGCTGTTGGCCCGAGGTAACGACTAGTATCTTTTAGCAGTGTTATTTCAAAACAACTTTCCGCGCGTCTTCAACTGGAATAAACAAACTCCGCCGTTTGAGTTTGGCGCACGAACTGAAAAATGTGCCATCATCATTTTTCCAACACGGGAACATTTTTAGCGCTAGTGCGTGCAAAGTCGGGATTTGTAATTGGGTGACACACACACACACACACACACACACACACACACACACACACACACACACACACTCACTGACACACACACACACACTCAGTGACACAACTGCCTGCCTGCGTTCCTCTCAAATGAAGGGCTTCTGTAATTAATAAAGTCGTCCCCGAGGGTGTAGACATTAATTAATTCCACTGGAATGGCGTCCAAATCTCAAGGAGAGATTTTGTTTAGCAGAGTGGAGCGCAAACAATCCTCCTAAATTTGGCATGCAAGAACAAAATCTCGACTCTCTGTCGTGTTCGGGGGGGAAAATAGCATCAAATTCGATAGGCTTCTTCATTAAAAGGTTGGATTTCAACTGTATGGAATACTTTTTTGATTTTCTCAAACCATAACTCTAAAGATACTAAAATTCTGAATCTTAGATTATATCATTATTATTATTTTTATTTTTTTACTTTGGATTTCGAGTTATATAAGTCAGTTATATATGCGGTTAGCACGTCCGCCTCGCAATTCGGAGATCAACGGTTGAATCCTGAGCTATGGGGAGTTTCCATGTTTTGCCCATTCATGCGTGGGTGTTCTCTGGGTACTCTTACTTAGCATTTCCAATGTATATAGTGTAAAATTGATAACAATAATAGCAACATTCATGTTTTAAAGTTAAATTCCTGCCAAGTCGAACGCCATTTTTACAACCGTACTACAAAACACTGCCGCCGAAAGCTACATTTATTTAAAAAAATGTTTATATTTTTTTATGTATCCCCTACCAATAGCCCATATAATCAGTATCCCCAACACCCTGACGATCAGCCTTATTTTCCCCTTTTTTTTTGTCTTCCTACCTTGACCTCGACAGTCACGTGCCTGAGACCGAGGACGGTAGTTTTGCAGAGGACGACCGGTAAGAATGTCCGGGCTGCTTGTTGACGTGACGTGGTAGTGCTGATGTGTCTTGGTGGAAATGTGACCTTTTTGGACGCAAGGCTGTTGTTCACTGAAACGTTTCCCTGTGCATTCGGTCGTTAAAGTGGAGGTGTTCAGTGCATAGTGCATTCCCTCCGTCTTTGGAACTGCTGAGGTGTGCAGACAAAAGCTTTCGTTTGATAGAATCCTGCGCTCTTTTACCATCTGATTCCCGCAGATTTAATGTGCTGACTTGCGACACACATTAGAAAGCGCACAACAAATTCTTCTGCGGTCGTGTTAATACGTACTGTACGGTAAAAGCATGCCCCTCCCTCCCCCTCACTAATTTGCATGGGTGATGGAGACCTGTTTGTTGATGCTTGATGTCCCTTTGCTTTCTTTCCCTTCCACGGAAACCCGTTTTGAGGCTTTAATTGTGCATGTCGAGCTGCTTTGTGCACATGATGTGTCACTAATACAAATACACGTTTTAGATCAACGTTTCTTAACCTTTTTTGAGCTGCGGCACACTTTTTTGCATTGAAAATGTCCGGTTCGAGTGATGCAAAAATGAGTAAGGTCATGTTTTTAATCGCATCATTTTATGACTTCTCTCCAAATATGACTTAATCACCTAATTTTACGCACAAAACTTTTTTTGTGCTTATTTAGAGAAAAATAAGCAACAAAATATCAGTTTCACAGTTTGAATCTTGTAATAGTGTAATCTATCATTGAACTTCATCATGTTTTAATTTTAACCATGTAATAGTTCAATTTTAATCTCATTATAGTAAATTTTTCTCTGAATATTACATTGGTTGGGAAACACTGTTTTAGATTAGATTAGGTTAGATTAGGTTATATTAGGTTAGACTAGGTTAGGTTAGATTAGGTTAGATTAGGTTATTTTAGGTTAGATTAGATTAGGTTAGATTAGGTTAGATTAGGTTATATTAGATTAGGTTAGATTAGATTATTCATCCTGTATTTGGGAAATTTCACTGTCACAGTAGCAAGAGGGTGAGAATACAGACACAGAAAAAGACATTTTAGACATAATTAAATAGGTAACCACCCTTTTTAGTTCAACAAATATACAATATTTCCTTCCATAGGATCATCTTTTATCTTAAAGGGGTCACCATTCAGATATTTCTTAAAATAGAAAACGTATTTCTTAAAAAAAACATGGCCCCTGATGTTCTTATTGATCATTTTTTGCAAGCCCGTTTTGTTTTTGCAACCTTGACTACAGTATCACTTGACCATGAGCATAATATTTATAGCTTGTAAAATGGAGGCCATCATTATTGTCCGACGTTTATTGCATTTACGTCAGAACTCGTCTCGTGATGAAATGATGCCATACTCTCACGGATAAGTCCGTTTTAAAGTCAGACACGTCTCCGCCGTATGAATGTTTCATCAGGATACGGCCGCGAGTAATTGATTGAGAGCCGTCGCTAGCTATGTTCACGTCGCCACGGCGCGCCGCCGCTCTGGCAGCCGATCGATAAGCCATCGCGCTTTGGCCTGAAAGCTTTCATCGTCAACATGCTGAGTGATTTCCCCAGTGGAGCTCGCAGGGACTTCGTCCTCTTCCCGTCCATCTAAAATAGTGTGTGGTCTTATACTGTTTATCATACTTGTCAATTTATACGTTTTTAGGTCATTTCAAATGGTGTTCGCCATATAACGATTTTTGTACAGGATATTTTTAAGTATTTTTTGTAAAACTGATCTCGTTTTATCCATTTCGGCTCTAATTCGGATCGTCTCAGTCACTGGAGCAGATGAAAACGTCATCCGCGACTGCTAATGTTGTCACCCATCCTCCTTTTCACTATCTAAATATAGCGCGTCAGCAAGCAATGTACCCTGACAGTCAAACTGTCAGCGTCATAGGGCGACATCTTGAATTTAGTGCATACTGATTGGGCACCCCGTTCACTTTGGAGAACATTTTAGACTTAAGACAACCCTACGTGAGTAAAGGGTTGCATTTGTACGGTTTATTATCACTTAAGGGGAATTGCAATCATTAATAAGGGGAGCAATTGACCGAGGTACGGTTTATGCATCGAGATATTGCCAACAATTGTTTTCTAATGCTGGATGTGTATGTTTGGGTCCATATAAACATTTGTGTTGCTTGTGTTTGTCACAAATTCAAACTTAAAAGACCAAATGTTGGCTAGTTCGTAAAAAATGGATTGATTGTAGACAAATGTTGCCCTTATGCACTATTTCGATGCAACTATCAGTGGTGGTCTAAGTTTCTTCTCGAGGTAGTGTGGGGTCAAGGCAGTAACTATCTTGAAGTGACATATCTGAACTGAAGACATCTTGTTACATAGTCAGAAGCGAGATTTACTCCTTTTTCTACTTCTTCCATTGAAAAGGACAATTGTCCCATTGTCACACGAATAAATAATGAGCTCATCGACCCTAGTGTCACTTGATATGTTCCATTCCAATGTACTGTAGTGTATAATCAACATCAAATCTACCATATCCTTTTTTAAATAGTGAATTTTATCTGCTCATTTCCATGATGATTGAGATTTCTAAACTGCGGCCATAATTGCCTAATTCTCACCCAGATCTACTTTAATATATATTCCTGGTAACCCTAGATAATAAATAGCACACACCATGTTGACTGCAGCTGTTCTTTGGTCAGCATCTAATCTATGGAAACATTTCTATCTGGCCCGCTGTGCCGCGAACAAAATCCGCTGTGGGCCTGATCTATAGGACGCCATTCATCACCAAATGGCGGATCGATGGTCCCCGAGCGGCCGGCAAAACGGCGCTAGATGAGCCAACGCTTCGGCTGTGGGGATAATGAAAGACATGATTTACTTTAATAAGCAAATAACAGCACCTTTGCTTTTCACTCTACGCTCGTTAAAAAATGCTAGCAGTTTGTTCATCACTTCTTCCTTGTAAACAACATGTATGCTTTTAGGAGCAAAATAATTTGGTTTTTAATTATTTGGTAGGTGGGCTTTATTGGAAGTTGCTGTGTCCCTAAGCATTTTTGTTGTTGTTATTGTTGTTGAATGAATGCAAAATGCTTTTTGTTTGCTCTTATTGCATGAGGGGAAACAAAATTCTTACATTTTGGTGTCAGAAAAGAGGAGTATGAAAAGGTTAAATAGACCATAATTGACGACAGATTTGTGTATCATACGATTTAATGTAAATCAAATGACCTTATTTATGATCATAATTTTGAACTGCATTCACAATTTTGAAATATTTGCTACAACAGTCAACATTACTATAGTAAAAAAATGAGTTTGAAGCTTTACAAAACAAGGACTATATGATAAAAACATGCCCTTTTAGTATTTTAGTATTTTGTACTTTATTTTGGTGGAAAATCCATATTTTGTAATATTCTAATTGTCAATACTGTAATGCTGTTGAGGTTGCCGGTCCGCAGTGCTTTTCATTTGCACTGATCCACCAGTGCAATTTTGTTGTTGTTTAAAGTGTGTTATGTTGTCTTTTTTTTAGGCACAGCACGCACTCATCAGATGAGTCCGGATTTATCGACCCCAGCTTGCTGGAAAACCTCCAAAGTAATCATGTGAGTAAAGCTCCCTGTCAAGTAACGTCTCAGGTAAAAAAAAAAAATGCTTTCAATCGGTGTACTATCTCCTCCAAACTTGACCTTAAGGTTTTACGGTTATTTACATCATGTCGTATTTCTTAATGATGCTACCACTCGTTGAAGTAGCAGTGAATAATCGGTTTTTAACCCCATTCATTATTTTTTTAATCACTTTTGATTAAAAACCTTTCTTGAAAGGGTTTTCAAATTCCATATTTGGGAAATTTCACTGTCTCAGTAGCAAGAGGGTGAGAATACAGACAGAAAAATACATTTTAGACATCAATAAATAGGTAATAAGTAAGTTAATAAATAAATAAATAGGTGTGTCGCTGATATATATATATATATATATATATATATATATATATATATATATATATATATATATATATATACATATATGTATAAATGTGTGTGTATGTATTTATATATGTATATATATTTATTTGTGTATGTATTTATATATGTATATATATTTATTTGTGTATGTATGTGTGTATATATATAAATATATTTGTGTATGTATATATATGTATATATGTGTATATATATATACATATATACACATATACATATATAAATACATACACATACCCACATTTATACATATATATATATACATATATACACATATAAATACATACACACATTTATATATATATATATATATATATATAAATATATATATATATATACATACACACACGTATATAAATACCTACACACACACACACATTTATACATATACATATATACATACATATAAAGATCTGCAGCGGTTCTAAATGAACTCCACGTCCTCTCTCGAAGTGCCATCTTCCTAGCGGGATCGTCAACTTTTAGCACACCAGTCACCACGCCCTAAGCGGGCATCCATCAGCGTTGCTTTGACAGAAGGCGACGACCCACCAGTCGGCGAGGGTCAGAGGTCTGGCTTGATCGCTGACGGCGCAGTATTCGCCGACGAGCGTCGCCGTCCTTTCCACTCTTTGCGCTTGAACTTGTCAAGGCCCTGGTTTGCATAGCTCCTTAACGATTATTATTGCAAGCCTAAATTAAACTCTTTGGCCTTCGTACATCTTGGCAAAGAGAGCCGTCCTTCGAAGGCGCCTCGCTAAATTAAAACCCAATTTGCTTACGAAGCGACGATAACTTTCATGGCTACATCTACTATACTGATAGAAATGGTGTACTATTTTATTCTTTGACGCCAAATGAAAAATAAAAACAAAATTTAATCCAGTAGACGTTCCCTCACTCTTTTATTGTTTTGATTGACAAACGCTTTGATTTGGCACTCATTTCCCAAACATTTCTAATTTTGCGCCTTCCTATGCATTCCATTTTTAAAGCTAATGTCATTTTAAATTTTCACTCATTTCTTTTAGCCCACCGCTGCTATCATCCTGGAATTCATGACCATGATGGCCATCTGTCACACCGCTGTCCCAGAACGCACTGATGGAAAAATCGCCTATCAGGCAGCCTCCCCAGGTATAATACCAACCCTTTTTTCTATCATTATATATACTGCATTTTTCCTTTATATTCGTGGATAGAAGTTTGCAGTCCATGATAACTTTCTACACATTCCCATTCATCAATTTCAATAATACCGCTAAAACGCCACTTATACTTGGGCATGCTTCTACCGCTGCTAGTAGTTTTAATCTCCTTATTTTATTAACTGTGGTTGACTCCTTTACACTTTTTACAGTGCAGAAATCTTGAAAGCCTTTTAAAGTTTTAATTATATTTCTACACATTCACATTTATATTTTTTCAATAATACCTATAAAATGCCACTTGTACTTGGGCATGGTTCTAGTGAGTAGTTGGACTTGTAGTTTTAATCTCCTTATTCTATTAACTGTGGTTGACTCCTTTACACTTTTTACAGTGCAGAAATCTTGAAAGCCTTTTAATTATAGCCGCGTTATGAAAAAAGTCATTTTATTACATTTCTTTGTAAATCAATTTACATTTTTTACTTATATTAAAAGACCCACTGGCATCCCTCATTTTTCTTATCTTTGTCCATAGGATGATGTAAAATAGAAAAGTTAAAAAAGGATAATTATTAGTAGGAAATTGTGATAAAAAGAAAATATCCCTTGTGGAATGTTTGGAGCTTGTACACATTGCAGCAAAAGTGTTTCAACATGCCCAACATGCCCGTCGCCCCTAGCAGGACTATGTAAATGTACGCAGATAATAAATAAATAAAGTAAAAGGACAGCCTTAATGGAATTGCAAAATGTCACCAACCCTGGAGGCATTGTTTGCTGTTCGTCATGTAAACACTGAGTGGACTCTTATTAAAAAAAATAAAATAAGATGAGAGAATAACATTTGATGAAACTTGCTTCTGTAATAAACCAATATATTACCAGAACGAATATTAATGTTAGCATCCATGGCAATATGGATACTTATCACTTACAGGTGGCAATTGCAACAATCAGTATTCTTTTATTAAGTGGAATTGTCATGCTTATTATGTGACATTCTGGGCTTATTTTGTTCCATGTTGCTTCCACAAATGTTGTTTGCGTGGGGGATGAGCTTGTTAAGTGAACTGGAAAAAGAAAACAAAACAAGTAGATGGCTTTTTCTGTCCCTGCAGCACCATTTCTAGCATCCATTATGCTACAAGATACCTGCTCCATTTTTGCAAATACGTCCTCAGCTTGGCTTGATGTCTAACATTCTTTTTCTTTGTCTTGACTTCCAAGATGAAGGCGCTCTGGTGAGAGCTGCGCGCAACTTGGGCTTTGTCTTCTCTGGTAGAACGCCAGACAGCGTCATTGTGGAAATGGTACGTTTCATCTCCTGCAACACAATATACGCTGCCGACGTGCACACACTCATTGGATGGAATCAATGTCATTTTTTTATTTTAACGCGATATTTATTCAAATCAACCGTACATTTGATTACCTTTTCCATTGTAAAGTGTTCATTTCTGCTCCTTTTTTTTTTCTATTAGTTGACATAGTACTAGCCCAAAAATTTGAATATCAAGTAAAAGTCATTTAAATCTTGGCAGTTTAACATATTTTATGAGATGGAAATATATTGATTTCCATTTTGTTCATTCTTTTATCTCTGCAATATTAAACTTTTAAGCCCGATTGCAGGAAATACAACCTCAAGATATTCAAATTTTCAAAGTAGTGCTATATATCATTTTTTTTAGCTGTGGCACTTTTTGCATTGAAAACATTTGAAGGGAAAATCTTTTAATTTAAAACTATGTCGCCTATATTAATAATAGTCATTCTCATCAGAATGTTATGAGCAGGAATCAAATAAACCTCCAAAATGATTCCTAAATCGAATTTGTTCACACAAAAGTTGATCTCTGAACAACGTCCGGTTCGAGTGATGCAAAAATAAGTAATGTCATATTTTTAATCGCATCATTTTATGACTTTTCTCCAAATATGACTTCAATCTCCTAATATTACGCCAAAAAAATTGCTCACACGGACTTTATGTCGCCAAAAATTGATGCCCTAGAAACCAAAAAAATTCTAGTTCATGTTAGAGGAAAAATAAGCAACAAAAAACTGTTTCACACTTTGGATCTTGAAATATTTGAATTTTATTATCATTAAATTTATATTAATTTTTCTCTTTGACTATTACATTGTATGACACCTGCCCATTCCTCACAAACACTGCTCACAATTCCAATTTTTGACAACGAGGAATTTAGTCTGAGCATTATCACCCTTTAATTGTTCCTCCTTTAATTGCTTAACCCGCTGATTGCACCCGAAGGAAGCGGCGAGGCCAGAAGCATTCCCTCTTTTTGTCTTCTCGGCATCTCCGAGACACGGCTTGAATTTTTCCCGCTTCATCAGAGCAGTCTTAACGTTTCACATCAGTTTAATCGTTTGCTCTCCTGCCGCGCGCTTGCTTTAATGAAAGATGTTAATGGAATCCTACCTTGTTTTTCTCTTTTTATACTCGAAGATGGGAAGCGAAGAGAAGTATGAGCTGCTTCATGTGCTGGAGTTTACCAGGTAAAGTAGGATCTTTTATCATATTAATATTTCTTTGCAGAACCGAACATTACAAAAATTGTTTTTTATGTAAAGAGATAATCCAACGGTGGAAATTATAATCTTACAGGGAAATTAAACACACGTGTGTCTAAATCGTCAAGAAAAACAGGTTTAAAAATTAAAATCTGAATGAAATATTCAAAGAATAAATAGTCAAATATAGTTCAAACATAAAAATAGTCTTTTGCATTCTCTATCAGTTCCTTGCAACTTTGTTTTGTGTCCTCATAAAGACAACCGCATGGTTTTTCTTCTTTTTTTTAGACAGAATTTGAATCAGGCATAAAAGCGGACACCATTTTCAGTCATCAAACTACCCCGAATAAATCCAGCGAGTATTTCTCTTGTTTTAAAGTGCATAACATCTCCCTACAGTGACTTAACCACAACGTTACCCACGGCCATCTTGTCTAATTTTAGCTCTGCTCAGACTGTGAGCCATAATTTGTCGGCTGCAACACCTCAAGAGGACACCTTCTTTCTCTCACCCCTCCTTTTTCTCTCTCTCTCGTTCTTTTTCTCTCACCCAGTGTAAGGAAGAGGATGTCAGTCATCATGCGCACGCCAACCGGAAAGATCCGCCTTTACTGCAAAGGAGCTGTGAGTGTCTTGTCTGTCGCCATGGTGATGCACGACACCTGCCTCCTGCCGTGCTCTCCCTCATCACATTTAAAAACATTTTTCTGTACCACCCCGTGCACTAAAAATCCATTTAAGTGTGCGATGGTTCTGAAGTGTATGTTTATTAAAGCAAAAGTATTTATCGTTATTTTTGTTGTTTGTGTGCAGGATACGGTAATATACGACAGACTGGCAGACAGCTCTCGTTACAAAGAGATCACGTTGAAACATCTGGAGCAGTTTGCCACTGAGGGTAAGCAAGTTTTTAAATTGAAGCAGAAAAAAAGGCATTTTTATCAATATCAGGTCAGGCGAATTTTACATGGTGGTGATTTTTTTGTGTGTTTGCTTTTTTATTATTGCCTGTATGGATTTTTCATAGCACTCAATGCCAAAGCAAACTGTTCCACTCAAAGGTGTTGTTCTGTACTCACACCGCCCCCTTGTGACGATTAAATTGTACGAAGTCAATACTACATAAAGTACTATATATTGTGCCTCGTTAAAGTCTACTAAAATGGCAAAAAGGATTCGTGTAAGTTGTTTTATGCGTACTTTAGTATGACTCAAATGTGTATTTCTTTGTTTGAAGCCTCCTTACATCCCTGTGCAGTTTTTTTTTGGTTTGTCTTTGAGACTTCAGTTCCAAATTTGGCCAAGTTCTTCATTAGCATCCAAAATCCAAGTCCATCAAATGCTTTTTTTGAATAATGTGCTGTTTTGAATTTTTTAACGATTCTCACTCTGGTTCTTGACACTTGCAAAAGGCTGCCATAACTTTATGGATCCATCTCCTCCGTTATGCACGTCAATGATTCTTTTTCTTGGCATGATGCTTTCTCAGAGCTGAATAATGCAACATTGATTGAATTTTCTCATATTAAGAGCAACGTCAGGGTTGGGCTTCTCATTTTTTATTTATTTTGTGACTGAGTCTGTTCCTAATTTTAATGGACCGATTCCCACTACACTTTTTTTTAAATACAGATAGGTGCTCTATTGAATGGGCAAATACAATGGTTAAGTTGCATTTGTGGTCACACAGGACTGCGCACGCTGTGCTTCGCCGTCGCAGACATTAGCGAGTCGTCCTATCAGCAATGGTTGGAGGTCTACCGTCGAGCCAGCACCTCCCTGCAGAACCGAGCCCTCAAGATGGAGGAGAGCTACGAACTCATTGAGAAGGTACGTTGAAATCAAATCAAACTTGACATTTTCGTCTTCCTTTGTAACCATGAATTGCCATCCTCAAAAGATGGTCGCTTTAGGCCAAGGCTCTATCTTTCTAATACCATTGCCCCTGTTCATCTCAATTTGGGGAAAGACGGGGAACCACCTCTCTGACCATGGGCCGTGGGGGGTGCTGGAGCCTATCCCAGCTAACTACAGCCATCAGGCAGGGCCTACCCAGCCAATCGGTTTTTACAAGCAGACAAACAACCAATCACCAAGGACATTTTAATATACAATTAGCTTAGCATGCATACTTTTAGGACTTGGGATGGAACCGGAGTACCCGGAGAAAACCCACACAAGCCCGGGGAGAACATCCAAACACTGTAAGGACCCACCTGGGATCGAACCCTCGACCCCGGAATCGCTAACCACTCAGCTCGCCGGGCCGCCACTTTTAAATACATTCATTCATCCAAGTGCTAGCCCGTATTTTTTATTTTTATTTTCTTTAGCTTTTCCCACCAGACTGGACTCAAGCGTAAAAGTCTGAGTAGCGCGGCCAATGTAATCAGACTTGGATAACGGGGAAAATTCCAAGTGTATGTTTGTTTGAGATCACAAGCAGGTAATTGGCGCCGTGCGCTCTGGGCCTCGTAGGGAGCGTCAATCAAAGACGGCGAGCCGCGGTCGTTAATCACCCGCTCGCTCGCTCGCTTGGCACGCCCTGCCAACACACACACATACGCGCACACATGCACTAACGCACACATAGATGCATAAGTGCAATCTGGCATGGAATACATAGGAGTGATTTTATTAGATGGAGAAATTGTCAGGTAAAAATGTCTCTTTGAATGAGGAGAAACAGTGTCTTAGAGAGCCACGTGGAGGCGCAGTAGAGTCACCCAGCAGTACTCTTGCAGTTCAGGTCAATCTTCAGTTATTACTTCCTAAAGAATGGGAATGATGTGCTAAGAATTCATTTTGTTACTATTAACCTTTGGAATTGAGGTCCTTAGAGTTGGGAATTACATTTTTCAACTGTTCAACTATTATTCTCATATGTTCAACTGTCTTATTAAGTATAATTGTGTTGTCATACGAAGAGGTGGACTAAGTCACTTAATTCTCATCTGAAAGCACAATTCCCAAACGCACCACTTAATTAATGTCATTAAGTGCGGTTAAAAAAACAAACCTTGCAATGACTCTGCAAACCGGGTTGGCTTTTGTGTGTCTTTTCTGTGATGAAATGATTGATATTGAGCCTCTACATCACGGCTGTCAAAGTGGCGGCCCGGGGGCCAAATCTGGCCCACCGCATCAATTTGTGCGGCCCGAGAAAGTACATCATGAGTGCCGACTTTCTGTTTTAGGATCAAATTTAAATGAATAGGAATAGATGAATATTAAATTTCCTGATTTTCCCCCTTTTAAATCAACAATTGTATTTTTTTTATCTTTTTTTCTGTTTTTAGTTCAAAAATCATTTTGTAAAATCTAAAAATATATATAAAAAAAGCTAAAATAAACGTTGTTTTAGATCTATAAAAAACTGAATATTCAGGGCATTTAATCCAGCTCATTTAATCCATTTATTTAAAAAATATCTAAATATTATATCTAAAATGGTCCGGCCCACATGGAATGGATTTGACGTTAAAGCGGCCCGCGAACCAACCCGAGTCTGACACCCTTGCTCTACATTGACCGACACTACGACACAAATGAGACTCTGACTTGTTTTAAAAGCTGTACAAGCAACATTTGGCTTGACTGTCTAGCTGCTTGATGGCTCTTTCTCCTGCTAACCCTCAAAGAATACACCTAACATCAGCAGGACCAAAAAAAATCCCAAAGCCACCCAAAGTACCAATCAGATCTCATCGCGTTCCATCTCTGTACCAATTCTTTGCTCTTAAACCTGTAAAAAAAGCAGTTTGTTTTCCCTCACGACTACATCGTGCACACATCTACTACACCTCTGGCCCCAAAGTCCTCAAACCTTCTGTGTCTGTTCTGACTGATAAACAAGAGCAGCTGTAAGTTTAGCTCCAGTGGAGCTTGGAACTTTTCTTTTTTTTTCCTCATATTTTTATTGTTCACAGGAGATTGCCACTCTTGAAAATTCCAACTGTGTATTCTCATATGACTTTGTCTCTGGTAACATTCCATTGATGATAGCAGTTCAATGAATATTTGAAATTCATCTGATTCCAATCGCCTACCTTCCAATATTATGGAAAAAAAAACTGAAACCAATTGTTTATGAGGAATGTGGCCTGTTTTTTTTTTCTATGGTAGAATCTACAGTTATTGGGGGCCACCGCCATCGAGGACAAACTGCAGGATAAAGTGCCCGAGACCATCGAGACACTGATGAAAGCTGACATCAAGATCTGGATCCTGACAGGAGACAAACAGGAAACGGCCATCAACATCGGTAAGGAGGCCAAATCCAGCCTGATACCCACTTGAAAATGACAAGTTGTGTCATAGAAGGAAAAAACTGAACAAAACACCATGTTAACATTTCATTCAGTTCCATTTGGCCTTGATTCTTCCTTACATTTTTTTGGACGGCACCACCGAAGTCAATCTAACGATAACGACGACATCCCAGAATGTAACTTAGCATGCGGATTTTATAAAGTCCTACAGGTGGTTCTATTTTGGTCGCTAAGTCAATCCCGACTAGAGAATAATCATATCAAAGATAGGAATGCGCAACAGAAAGCCAACGGTTCAGAAAGACTGAACGCAACAGTTTTATACATTTATTTGAAGCCACTCCAATCCTCCGATTGCGCAATACTTTGAATTTGAACGCCAAGTTGCCTGGCTTCCCCCACCTAGTCGGACCAAATCGCGCCCAGAAGGTCATTTGCAATGCATTTTGGGCCCTCAACTCCGTCGCGACCCAGATGTTAAATCCGATAGCGTTCTTCGGGCGGTCTGCAAAACCGCAACGCGACGTACGTCTATAGAACGAGCATCTGTTGCTGCGCACGGGATGATGTATGAGCCCCGCTCACCGACATGATGTAAATAACATGCATATGTACACAAGCGGGCACTTTGTAGGCGTCTGCCTCCCCTCGGGGCCTTTTGGCCCCCACCAATGTATCAGTAGTGCAAATGAGCCCCCTCCTCGCCATTCCAGCGCGTCCATGCGGCCGCCCACGCGTGGGGAAAATCGATAGCTAAAAAAGCGCCCCGCTCCGAGTCGACCTACCACTGCGGGGCCCTCTCAATCGGCCCTTTGTGCCCGGCCGGAATGCCCAGATGTGAGCGCGGAATCACTGCACCCGCTTTTGGGGGCGTGGCTTCTTGGACTGGGGTTCCACTGTAAATCCCCATGCCGATATTGACTTTAATTTGACAATTGAAATTGGATCTTTCTTGCTAGAGTTAATGGCAAACAAGTGATTTTCGCTTTTTTTTTTTTTAATTGGAGGCGGAGCTAACCACCCAAATGCCCCTCTTGGAGCGGTCCAACCGTAATTCAGGCCCAAGCCAGCTGTGTTGACTCAACTTAGCGGCAAAGTAACACGGCGGGTCAGTTTGATCTGACTTGCGTCCAAGCAGGAGTTGTAAAGACCGTCATTATTTGGGGGCGGCGCTCATTTGCCGCCATTACCGCGGGATGGACCACAGTTACTCTGACAGCATAGCAGCCGACTCCCAGCGTTGTTTGTTCTGGGACTCGCTTCACAGCGCCGTTCGCTCCGCCGTTGGTCCAAAGTACGTCACGTTCTGGACGGGGCGCAGTTGGGACGCGGTTGGAAGCCAAGCGCCCGCACCGCTTTTTCACGAGAGGGTTTGTCAAAAGAACCACTGAAGAGACGTCCGTTCGAAAACATTTAAGTGACGGGGAAAACAGCGTCTTGTTAAGAATGATTACATTTCACCATTTTAAATCAGGATTAAAGTCAAATATATTCTGGAATACAAAAAACACACACCAAATGACATGTTTTTTTTTCAGATACAAACTTCAATTTTTTTCCTGCTGAAATTTTAGAAAAATATCCGATACGTTTACGGCGGCAGGGGTGTCAGACTCGGGTTGGTTGGCGGGCCGCGTTAACGTCAACTCGATTTCACGTGGGCCGGACCATTTTAGATATAATGTTTAGATATTTTTTTTATAAATGGATTAAAAGAGCCGGATTAAAAGCCCTGAATATTCCGTTTTTTATAGATCTAAAAGAATGTTTATTTTAGCTTTTTTTTATATGTTTTTAGATTTTACAAAATTATTTTTGAACTAAAAACACAGAAAAAAATGGATTAAAAAATGACAATTATTGATTTAAAAGGGGGAAAATCAGGAAAATTAATACACATCTATACTCTTCATTTTAATTTGATCCTAAAACAGAAAGTCGGCACTCATGATTTACTTTCCCGGGCCGCACAAAATGATGCAGCAGGCCAGATTTGGCCCCTAGGCCGCCACTTTGACACATGTGGTTTACTGTTTGGTGAACTAAAGAAACTATGGGCAACAGTTTTGTCAGGAAGTGATCAATTATTAAGGTGAGGTCTTAGTCTCCTAACACTTATGTTTATAATTTATAATAACATCTTGTTCTTTTCCGACCATAGGACACTCCTGCAGACTACTCACAAAGAACATGGGGATGCTGGTGATAAACGAGGACACACTTGACGTAAGTTTACCTCAGAATTCTCTACCCCAAAAAAGTACTTTTAACGACTACATTTTGTTTCCGACTAATTAGAATCATAACTCAAAATACATCATATAGAATATACAGTAATCCCTTGATTATCGCGTCTTCACTTATCGCAAATTCACTACTTTGCAATTTTTCAAGTTCATAAAAATTTAAATCCGCGCTACTAGGACTCAGTACTGAAGAAAAAAACCTTATAATAGGGGTGACCCTACTTTGTGAGTTTCTTATTATCGCGGCCATGTCTGGTCTACATTAACCGCGATATTCGTCCACTCGGCTGGTGGTTAAGCGCGCAAAATGGAGTCAAAAGTCCCAAATCCGGATTGATAAAGCGCACGGAGCGGCGCTTTGAAACGTCAGCTCCTGTTGGCTTGTGCTTGAGCAGATGCTTACATAAGGTGCTTTGTTAACAATGCAAAAAGGCGGAAAGCGCAAGCTCAAGCGCCCGCACCGCCACGCATTCCCGGGCCAGACGGCCACGGCGGCCGCGGGAGTAATTGGAGCGTGTCTTCCCTCCGCGCTGCTTTACGGGTGCGCCTGTCAAGGTTTTTGGACATCCCCTGCGCTGCATCAGCTCACTGGCTCTGAAATTCGTCAAGTGAAAACCAACCTGTTCTCCGGTATGGGATTAGCTCACTTTCATTGCCAATGTTACACCCTTTCAAGTGGCTCACTCTCAGAAAAATATTCTCCAAATATGGACAAAAAGGCATTTCCAGTCCTTATAAAGTTTGGCAACAATTTCATTTTTAAAACAATTTTTTATACCCCTGTCGAGTTAGATTTATAAGGCGATTAAAACTCATTGGAATGCTGATTGCAAAATTGCAAACGTTTAGTTGGTCCAATAAATCAAGTGCAAAAATAGGTAAAGCTGCTAAAATCAGCACGCTTCACTTCTGTTCGCCTGCAATTGAATTAAATGCTTTTATTGTCATTATAATGAGATTTAAACACTGTATATGAGAAGATCAACATCTGACACAATGAATTTAAGTTAAAATATCATGAAAAGTTGTCTCAAAAAACTACAATGTCGCTTTGGGATGTCCATACCGCATGGGTCTCTTTTATAACCTCGTGATTTCAATTTTATAGCTTTATTACATGTCAAATTAACAAAATATAGTGCTCAAAATTAAATTTAAAAAATCCATGACATTCTTGTCATTAAAATTCAATCCTTTCGACAGACTGGAGTGGTCTCGTCCATTTTAGCAGGAGTTATCCCATCGCGTAGTGATGTAGATGACTCTACATTTCCGCAAACATCCCGATCCCAGGTCACACGTCACGTATCAACAATGAAGCCCAGTCTTTACGGGATGCTCCGAATTGCCCAACCCTAACCCCCTAACACTGGCGATTCACATCCACTAAATGCCTCATTATGGCCAAATAACAAAAGAATTTTAAGAGGACACTTGGGGAACTCCACTGCCTAGTTTAGAGCTAAAAATGTCGTCTTTGCTTGAATGTCCATCTGACTGGATTAGACCCAAACTGGAGGTAGACCTTCATTACAATTACAATATCAACAAAGTTCTGATATGACAAAGGATGTCTGATTGAATGCAGAATGTTCACACATGCGCAAATGTGTCCTCTTTCCTGGCTTTTTTTTCTGGGTTAATCCATCATCTCTCTCCCGCTGCGTATCTGCTGAAAGGCAAAGCCCCGTTGTCCAAATATTTCCCTTAAGATGAGGTTTCAGAGTTTTATTTTGCCAAGCCATTGCTGCCGGCTCCCTCCGGTCCTCCACGACCACTTTGACAGATTGGGTGGGCCACGTCACGGGCCGAAACCCTCCCACACACTCACCAGGTTCCTGAAAAATGTCTGTCATCTTCGAAGGGACAGATTCTTTGTCGGACGCCATTGTGGGGCGAAGGTGACGTCAATCAGGTTGCACGCTTACAGTTGACGCACTCAAACGTACTGAAAAGCATCTTCGAAAATAGCCGGACATTCTTAATAGTTTCTGTGTCTGGGTTATTTGAGGAACTAAGTGAAGAGTAGCTTTGAAAAAAATTGGCTGACATTCTTTATAGTTTCTGAGTCTGTGTAATTTGAGGAACTAAGTGAAAAGTAGCTTAGACAATAGGCTGATATTCTTTATGGTTTCTCTGTGCAATGACGTGCTTGACGTAACGAGTAGGCGGGACAATCACTTTGATTGGCTGAATAATTACACTTAAAAATGTCTCACAAAGGCTTTTTTGCTGAAACATTGGTGATGGTGTTTTTCTTTACTATCACACAAAAATGAAATAATAATAAAAGCACAAATTTGCTCAAAAATGACCCCTTCAAAGATTTCCCCTGAAATTTCAGACTTGATAATGACTAATAGTTACTAATTGCCGTTGCCTCCTGATCAGATTTTCTTACAGCACTTTTTAAATCCTGTGGAAACATTCAACAAGTCAATTACACTGAATACAAAAATCCCAATAAATAGGAGTTTAATGACAGTGACACATTGGAACAATTTATTTCTGTTTCCATCATGCCAGCCTGACTTAAATGTCTTCAAAATCAAACAAAGTGGGATCAGACCAGCATCCCTCAGTGGGTTCCGTTCGACGTTAGAGGTTCAAGCCAAAGTCGCATTTCCCAACTAAGTGCTTTTCCATC